>NC_089795.1:17872214-17912214 GCF_040412425.1 Macrobrachium rosenbergii | reverse complement strand
TTCTAATATACTTCAGTGGAGTTTTCAAGGTCTGAGGGCAAAATATGAAGAGCAAAAATTACTTATTCATGAATACTCTCCCGTAATTATATGTCTACAGGAAAGTAAACCTGATAATAATACCCCTTGCACCAAGAAATTGTAAGCTATAGACTCCTTACAACCAACAAATGGATTATCACTGTGGAAGTCTGTTACATGTCTGCTGTGATATCAGCTCCCTTGACCATTCCTCCTACTCAGAGATAGGAATTGTAGACATCCTTTTGTGGGGTTATGTTTCAGCCAACACAAGGGGTAATCTAGTTTTATCACTTATAAAAAGTGAGGATGTGGACTCCTTAATACAGGAGAGCCCACATACTTTCACATTCAGAACTTCCATAATCAAACAGGTACACTATCATGTTTTGGCCTCCCGGTTTAAGTTCTAATTGCCTTATCGACTTAGAGAACAGTAGATTAGTGGCATGCAATGATCATGTCCCAGTTATCAACACCAGTGAAAGCCACCTATTTAGAGATCACCACGATGGGTGTTTGAAACAGCAGACTGGAAGAAATTCCAGGAGTTAAGTTATATAGAAAGTAATGCAGATGAATTTCAGTGCAGACGATGGTACTGACGTTGTCAGTAGCGCACTTCATACAGCAGGAATTAAACTATCCTCAAAACTAAACGACTGTTGCAACGGCGACTAGTCCCATGGTGGTCATCAGAACTAACTAACTAACATACTGTAAGCTACAAGGATGGCACTGACTCTATGCCATAGACACCCTTCAAAAGAGAATATAATCATCCATAAAAATCCGGAATACAGCATGTAATTCATGGTCATCCTTTGTCTCATCAGTAAACAGTAGAGTCCCAGCTTCTGCTCTTTGGAGGAAAGTAAGAAAAATAGCTGGCAAATATATACCAAATCCACATCCTACTTTAAAAGTGAATGTTCAGTGCATGACAGGTGCATCCGTAGTGAATAATGCCCTTGCTGAACTTTTTTTTTTTTTTTTTTTTTTTTTTTTTCAGTATATCATGTAAATCTGGAGTTGCTCCAGGACACCAGCATAGATATGCAGAAAAACAGAAATGACTAAATATTACAGCAGGAAGAGAGGGATCTTACAGTTTTCCCCTTACTTATTATGACAGCACCAGGCCCTGACGAGATTCCATATGCATCGTTAAAGCCTGCGTCTGTGAACATTAAGTTATCTATATCAAGTATTATTAACAGAGTATGGCGAATTATCCTTTTCTTAGCTTTTTTAAAACTTGTGAATAAATTTTTAGTAGCAAATTATCGACCAGTTGCTCTGACAGCCTGTTTATGTGAGATCATGAAGATGGTAAACACAAGACTGGTATGGTACTTTGAGAAGAGAGGTACTTTATCACTTATCCAATGTGTTTTTTGTAGAATGCACGCAACCATTGATGTTCAGATCGTTTGTTAAGGATACATGTCAGGAACGTAGGAATGCAGTTGGAGAAAACAAAATGAAAGAAATTACGAGTGTCATATTCCCTTGGAAGTATAGGAAAATGCCCATAAAATGGGAAACGGTACTGTGCTGTGTAAGGATTGGCCATACCGCTTCACACGTAAGATTTTAGTAGTAAATGGAAATCAACCTACTCGTTATGATGATGACAGCCTGGTCCCTTTGTCAAACATTTGCTAATGGAATTCCCCAGGCTTAGGGATCTCAGAAGCCTTCTCTCCGAGGCCCGAGACGAGAATGGCGGGTACATTCTGGCCAAAGTCCCCGGGGAAGTTGTTTATGATGCCAGTGGTGGCATTTTTAGATTTGTATTAGAAGCAGGTCTTCTGCAGAAACTATAGACAGGTTTTTATATATACAGTCTAGTCATTACGTCCATAGATTTTTTATAAATTTTGTCATTCTTAACAAATGATATCGGCCTCAATGACCTTAGTTGTCCTGATGCCAGAGAACATTAAATCAATCAGTCAATCAAATTTAAGAGAGTGTTTGTGTGTGTGAAAGAGATAGAACTTGTATTTTTAAACAGCAAAGAAAGAGTGTCGGGACCTTTAGACATCTCTTTCAAATTTGAAGAGTGTGTGAGTGAGTTTGTGTGTGTGTATGGGAGAGAGAGCTTGTATTCTGAAGAAAGGAAAAAGTGCCAGCACCTTCAGACATCACCTTTTTCATATGTCAGTGTGTTTGTGTATATGTATGTGGGAAAGACCTTGTATTTTGAAACTGCGAAGATCTGTCAGCACCCTCAAATATCAGCCTTTCGTATTTCAGTGAGAGAGAGAGAGAGAGAGAGAGAGAGAGAGAGAGAGAGCTTGTATCATGAAACCATGAGCACCTTCAAACATCAGTCCTTTCATATTTTAGTATGTATGTTTTTGTATGTGTATATATATATATATATGTGTGTGTGTGTGTGTGTGGTTGTTGTTGGGGGGGGAGAACTTAGCAACTGCAAAAAAGTCAACCTTTTCATATTTCGGTGTGAGAGAGAGAGAGAGAGAGAGAGATATTGCCCTTGTGTTTCGGAATTACAAAGAGAAACCATAAGAAAAATTATTAGAAACTTTAGACGTCAGCCATTTCATGTTTCACTGTATGTGAGAGAGAGCTCATAATTTGAAACTCTGAAGAGAAACTGTCAGATCTTTCAAACATCAGCCCTCCGTAATCTAAGTGTGTGTGTGGGTTGGTTTTTATGCATGCATGCTATTATTTAGAAAAGCAGAAACTGGTCGACACCTTCACGCAGTAGCAGTTTTATTTGTTATATTTATTTGTTTTAAGTATGTCTGAGCTTATATTTTGAATCGGTAAAGAGCATCTGTCATCAGCTTCAAACATCAGTCCTTTTGTTATTTAGCGCATGTGTATGTGTGTGTGTCTGTTTGTCTGTCTGTACTGAGAAACTGGTAAGGGAAACCAGCAGGACTTCCATATTTGGGAGTGTGTGTGTGTGCGGTTCTGTGTGAGAGAGCTTGTATTTTGAAATAGCAAAGGGAAACTGTCATGGCCGTCAAACACCAGCCCTTGCATGTTTCATTGTGTATGTGTGTATGAGAGAGAGAGAGAGAGAGAGAGAGCGTGTGGGTGTTTGAATGTGAGAAAGAGAACTTATATTTTGGCACAGCATAAAGAAGAACTGTCAGCTCCTTCAAACAGTCCCTCACTCCTTGCAAGTTTTACAGTATGTGTGTGTATTTGTATGTTCGTGTGTATGGGGGAGAGAGAGAAAGGGAGGGGGAGAGCGAACGAGCTTTTGTTTCGAAAGAAGAAACCACCTTCAAACATATTTCTGTGTTTGTGGCAGTGCGTGTGTATATTTGAATATAAGAGAAAGGGCTTGGATTTTCAAACAGCGAAAAAAAGCCAGCAATTTGAAATGTCAGCCTTTTCACAATTTTTTTTTTTTTTTTTCTCTCAACTTACTGGAAATACTCTCTTCATCCGCAACCAGCTTTTTATTTCGTGCTCATTTATTGTCTCATCACATTATATATCATTTATACGAAGAAAAAATCCAAAATACACCGCTATAGAAAGTTTCGGTCCTACGTTACTCAGTTGCCTCTTTAAAAAAGAAGGGGGTGGAAGATTTCTTAGTAGGTTGCCATACATGTCAGCCTTCTTACATATGCAGTTGCCCTTATTGAGGTGTTGTCTGTGATATAATTTTAAATATTGTTGATTATTCTCCGTACTAACCATGAATACTGGTAAAAATATTTTTTCTATGCTTCATAAATTATATTTTTCAAATAAACCAAAAATGGCTCCTGTCATACTGCAATCGTTCTTTCCTGAATGTTGACTACAATGTGTAGAGCTGTGTTATATACCTTCATATGATCCTTTTCTTTGCTCAGACTGACTGTTTCTTCTGCTTACAAACCTCTCATTCATATCATTATCAACAGCTAATCAGCAGTCTCCTTGTTTTAGAATTGCACTGGCCCTAGCATGCGTTTCACCATTATAAGTTCTTATCATTTTTTCGTGCCGCACAGATTGCATATACAGTAAGGCCTTTTCTCAGTTCTCTTATTTTTCTCCCTCCTTGATCAACTCTCAGAAATGCTGATAATGTAGTCAGCCACTCAGTTTGATCCTGCACCTTAATTGTAATCCTCTGTTATCTTGTTAAGTGGACATTCGTATCTTTCCAGTGTTTGTTCATTCTTTTCAATGTTTAAAAATTTCACAACTGCATCTTCGGTATTTTAAAAAGCATTTTGCATTGCGTCAGTTTCCAAGAAGAGAGAAGACTGATACTGAATAAAACTAAAGATAGTTTGGGAAGGAAAGACGTAAGGTACGGGGAAAAATGAAAGATAAAGAAAGAATTTGATTTAGTTTTATGAGAGGCCAGTGTGATATATTCACAGGATGAACTTCTTTTTCTAATTCGCTCAGTTTTTACTAAAATACTTGAAACATTTTATGTAGTTTCGTGTGCAACATTTTATGTAGTTTCGCATGCTGTGTGTCTTGGGACATAACATTCCCCGTTTGTAAACTAAAAGAATCGAGTGTAAGATGAAACGGTAGAGTTTGCAAAAACGCTAGAAGAGGTTATTTGGGCTTTTTTTTTTCTCTCTCTCCCAAAAGCTTAGTTATTGTGACAATTTAGGTAGTAGCAGTGTTTGATGCGACACAGAACGGAATTGAAAGACGTGAAAGATCCATCTCAGGTTTGTGCAAAAGATATTTCTCCTTTTGCAACAAGTCGCTGTTTTATACATTGCCACTGAATGGATTCAACAACCATCAGTTCTTATTCATTAAGTTTAGGATACTGCAAAAAGGTTCATATTTTCCACTGAATGGATTCAACAACCATCAGTTCTTATTCATTAAAGTTAGGATAGTGCACAAAAGTTCATATTTTCGGCGTCTTATCGTTGGAAATGATTTCGGGAACGCTTTAAGCTTTCTTGAGGTGCTTTGAACCAATAAGGAAGGATAACATGATCTTTACACTGTTTTAACCAACGATCCTCTAGCAGTATTGAGATGAATTCCATGACGATGATCGTATCCAATAAGAAGACATTTTTTTGGTTATATTTAATGTTTTAATACAACTTGATGTTATTAAAAGAGAAATAATCACCTGAACAGGAATCTTGCTGTGGCCACTGAGAGAGAGACCACGATCCTGCACGGAAGGATTTCATTGAAAAGGTCATGACCGAAATCGTGTACTTTATATTTGTGCTTCAGCATCTAGGGCTTATAAGATACTAGCTGACCAACCGGCGCTGCCTGGGAAAACTGAATGACAACCGAAAAACTCTCTCTTTCTCTCGTGTCAAGATAGTTGCATCAGTTACATTGCCCAGCATTTTTGACATTTTATATTTTACCCCTTCTCACCCCCCATTCCTATCAGGGCTGAACTTTGACTGGAGGGGCATCAGGAGTGTTACTATTCATCTCAGTGACTTCAGAAACTATGGATTGGAGACTGTTTGTCATTTTTGACATTTTATTTTTCACCCCTTCTCCCTCCCTTCCTATCGGGGCTTTACTTGGACTTAAAGGGCATTAGGAGTGTCACCATTCATCTCAGCGACCTCGGAAACTATGGATTAGACACTAATATCTTCATTTTCGGTTATTTTTGCATGTCGCCCCCTTCCCACACCCACTGGTGCTAGTGATGTCTTACCCCCACAGTATTGTTTCAGGGGAGCCCTTCCCACCCCCCAACCCCCTTTGGTGCCCTTTGGCGTTAGTGATGTCTTACCCCACAGTATTCTTTCCCAGATAGTGAGTCGTAGGTATACCAAGTTTGAAATTGCTCGATGCATTTCAGAGTTACGCTGGGACACACACATCCATTTATATATATATATATATATATATATATATATATATATATATATATATATATATATATATATATATATATATATAATAAACAACAGTCCCTATAGCTTAAGGCAGCTTCATGCTTGTGACTCAACAGCTTTTAACTCTGCTAACACATTTGACACTTGCTAGAAGTGTTGTTAGTACAAGGTAAACAAATCGTAGATCAAACATTCCTGCTAACAGTCAAGGTAAAATTAGAAGTTTTTGTCCTTTGTCGAAGAAAGCACCCGTTATGTTCGTGAGATATTTAATTATTTTAGCCTTTTAAGCGATTTTTTCCAGATATTTCAAAATTGCTCTATGATAAATGAATGATTGATTTATGACAACTAAAACTTGCGTTACAACGCATAGGATGTTGACGCCGTAATAAAATTGAATGGAACACTAAAAGATTAATAAATTTAAAAGATTAATAAAAATTTAAAATATATAGTTTATATATAAGAAATTATATATATATATATATATATATATATATATATATATATATATATATATATATATATATATATCTGTAAATTCATATATACTACTTATATATTCTGCGTGTGTATATGATTGAAATATGATGAGAGACCCACCTCCCTCACAAAGATACATAACTGCTCTATATTTCAGTCTCCCCTGAGAATTGTCTGTCACGTCCCAAAGAGAGGAACCTATGCATTAGATTCCCAAGACTGGGTCATTCGACCAGCAAACGTCTGACAGTCAAAGGCACAATACAGTCATCGCAGAATGGAGAATTTTCACCTGACGTCAATAACCCGAGAGTGAGTCTTGTATGTCCAATCCTTAGTCTGCACAACATCGTTTCTTGTCTCTTGGCATATAGGGATATGACCAAGAAGAAACCGGTGACGTAATACTGCGCATCTTTTGGTTTGTTTCAATCCCTTCTCAAAGGGACTGCCAAAGGTTTTTAATTTTCTGACCTACAAGAGGATATACATCCCGATATGTTAGTAGACATCATCTGGGTTCTGGGGAGATGACTGCTGCCTAGCAAGTTGATCAGCTTGCTCGTCCTCAACCACCCTAACATGGGAAGGCACCCAGCAGAAATTTACTTCTTTGCCTCTTCCTTCCACTAACAGCAGCCATTCCAATATCTCTAAAATTAATGGGTTTAAAAAGTTAAAAGATTCTAACGACTGAAGAACACTTCTCTAGTCACTATATATAATAAGACTGTTTTCATTCTGAGTTAAAATTTCCCTTAAGGCCTTTAAAATAGCTTGCAGTTCTGCTGTAAAATTAGATACAACAGATGATGATCTCCCGCTTCTTTCTATCAGGAAAGGCCACTCCCAAAGCCGACGGCAGCATCTGACTTGGAGGCATCCGTGAAAACCGCTGCGGCGATTTGTTGAGAGGAATGATCTAAAAATATTGATTTCATTGCCTCATTGGACATTTCTGCCTTTGTAGAATTAAAATATCTACACCATTTTACTTCTGGAAGGTTCAGGGGATGGCTAACCGAATACCTAGCTGGCAAAATCTCTATCCTTGGCATGTTTAATTGCCTTGGTTATACATTTTACTCTAAAAACAAATGGCTGAGGTTGCTTTGGGGTGATTTTCATAAAATTTACGATGCCTTTTATTTCTGACGCGTGCTGGTTCAAGACTTACAGAGCCTGTGAAATCTGCACCAGTTCCGAACCAGCAGACGTTGGCAATGTAGATCCAGGTATGTCACCAGCATCTACAAGCATGCTTTCAGTGAGAGATGACTTAAATATTCCTGTAGCTAATCTTACTCCTCCAAAATGAACTGAATTAGGCATTGTAAGGCTATTAGGCTTTGCTGAGGTGTACACTTCGCAAACATAAGTTAATTAACTAAAGCCTTGTTAGCCTCGGCATTTGAGTTCAACAAGCACCCCACCAAGTGGGAGACAGAACTTTCAGCATATTCATCGCTTTCAAACATTTTGTCTTGATATACTTCAGATGTGGAATCATCCAAAGAAACCTTGTTTTACCAACACATGAAATTTTCTGCCCATGTATTAACAAGTGGTTGAATACATTTGACATTGTTCAGAACACTTCCTTATGGTACTCCTCCTTTGTGGTTGAATATATCCGACATTGTTTCTCCTCCCTGAACCTGAAATAACTTTTTTTTTTTTTTTTTTTTTTTTTTTACAAATATCTTGATGGAAAGAGGCAAATTGCCTCACAGGTTACATTCGTAAAAGATCCTCAGAATGTCATATCTCCATGTTGCATCATAAGCCTTCTCAAGATCAAAGAAAACGGTGACATGATGCTGTTTGTTAGCAAAAGATCCACATATTGATGATTCGAAAAGCACACTGAGCAGGTGCCATGTATTTAACACGTTCCAAGTACCACAGCATCTATTAAATCATGTCAAATAACGTTCCTAGGGTTAAAAAAAAAAAAAGGGGGGGTGGCCTTTTAGGCTACTAGGGGTCGAAAAAAATTGGAAAATCTACGCTAGGCATATGCCCACTAATTCGCCATATATATCACCTTATCCAAGTAATGATCTCATTCATCAAAACGAATGTTATAGGCCAGCCTGCTGCGTCGTCTGTTTTAAAACCCGCGAAGCATTTTGATAGAAGTCACATTTGGAACAACATCTTTTCAATCGCTCGGAAAACACGAGTGGTAGAGCGAATGGTCCTGAAAATGCTTCTGTAGATCAACAAGGTTAGCTAAACGCCGTGGGATCCCCACGTGTGGCGCCACCTGTAATGGGAAGCATCTTGGAGTTGGTAATGTAGCATACGCCCAGATTCGAGGTCGATTACCTCTACTTGGAAAAAGGTAAGCCTTCCTTTAGGTGCCAGTCATGTATCCTAGACAGAGAGAATTCAAACTGCATCTCTTGTGTGTACTTTGCTTTTGAATGAAAGAAAACTTGTTTCAGGAGATACTCTCCCCTGAAAAGATTGGTAGACAAAACGCATAAAATGTGGACTAGTAATATTTACAGTACGCTTATACATATATATATATATATATATATATATATATATATATATATATATATATATATATATATATATATATATATATATATATATATATATATATATATATATATATATATATATATATATATATATATATATATATATATATATATATATATATATATATATATATACATACATACATACATACTTATATATATATATATACATATATACATATATATATATATACATATATTTTATATATATATATATATATATATATATATATATATATATATATATATATATATATATATATATATATATATATATGCAGAACAGACGTGTGTGTGTGCGTAAATCATGTTTGTTACTTATTGGACAATCGCGACACATGTTCAGTCTGAACCAGATGTGTACCAATACACATGTTTTCGAAAACCAGCAGAGCAAATTTGCTAGCTATGTCACCTTCAAGGCCTGAACTAATGTTTTATGGACCATTTGTCGTCTCTTACCTTGACGTCACGTTTCTTGGAATGTTGTTTAATTTGTACGAGGTCTGTAAACCCGTTTCTGATCTGCATTGCAAAATCCCAGTATTTCTTCATTTGTTGACAACTGAATTTGCTGTCATCTTGGCAGGGCCGAGAAGGAAGGCAATTCTTTTTTGCGAGGAATATGATTGAAGCTTTTCTTAGTTTATTTTGGGCTTCTTCTGCACTTGTTGTTTATTAATCATATACCATTTTCTTGTATTTAATATCAACGCCCCTGTCTCGTGATTAAGACAAAAATGAATTGAGAAATATATATATATATATATATTTTATATATATATATATATATATATATATATATATATATATATATATATATATTATATATATATATATATATATATATATATATATATATATATATATATATATATATATCTATATATGGTTGAGAATATAATTATATAATATTATATATATATATATATATAGAATATATATATATATATATATATATATATATATATATATATATATATATATATATATATATATATATATATATATGGTATATGTACATATACATATATATACACATATTCAGAACGATTACTGACTTGAGCCGAACTGGATTTGTGTTCAGTCTGGTTACGTCCATTGTTCCCCTGTTGGCGTAACCAATTAATTTTGTAACTAGCAGTAAGACAACTATGGCAGATGGCAATCAGGGCAAAGAATTTTACAGTGTAGCAACCTCATACCGAATAGTCATTCTAAGCATTGGAAGGCTAAAACCTACTAGAGCCATCACTTCTAAGAAGAAAAAGGCGTTTGGTGAAATAATAATGATCACTTGCTACTTCATGTTCATGAGCAGCAAGTCGAACCCCCCTCTTTCCCCCTTTTGCACACGCTATCTAACCTGTACCTTGCACGGGCTCTCATGTTTCCTTGATATTACGGCCCTTGACCGTGCAACTTTTACGATATTTTTGAGGAGTTTTCTAGGCCTTCCTTTTCCTCTTCTTTCTAATACTTGAGAATTACAGACTTTCCATTAATCTATCGTCCTTCAGTCATGCACAGGACTGAACATCCCAAAATGCTTTGATCCGTTCTTTCGCCTACACTTATCTTTATACCATTTCTTTTACAAATCTCACTGAAAACCTTTTCAGTTCATTTTGCGCCACATATGCCATGCAAACATATCCTGTCAACACCTTCAACCATTCAGCATCGACCTTCGCAGTCTAAAAGAGGAGTTGGTTTAGCTGTACCTAATACATTCCCTGGCTCCCAAAGGCACTCGAGTCTCGTGCCAATCTTTTTAGCACACCCTGTACGTACTTTGTGACTCACCTCTTCTCATATAGAACCATCGATAGAATTTGCTCCCTCGTACCTGTAGGGATCAACTACTACCATTCTTGCCCATCCATATTACTCCATCTTCCCGATTTCCGTTTTCCCTGATAACCTGTCTTTTGCTCACATTTGCTCCAAACTTTCCCTGTCTTGACTATTTTCTACAGTTTTTATTCACTTACCATAGTCAGTACCGCACTATCTGTAAACATGACCATTTCACATTCCATACATATATTTCCTTACCCCCAGCTTTGCACTTGCGGTTAATATCGATTCTTCGGCTACCTGCGTTATTTCATCTATAAAGTTATTAAACTCATGAAGGCATACTACCCATGCCGAGGCTAACTTTTACAACTGACCAGTCTCACACACACACACATATGTGAATCACACCCGAAGCACTTGGCACACTGTTGTTCTTTAACTATACATATATATATATATATATATATATATATATATATATATATATATATATATATATATATATATATATATATATATATATACATATATATATATATATATATATATATATATATATATATATATATATATGCTACAAATCTTTTCCAAGAAGGTGGTGGTGTAGCATCAGATTATACGTAGACAACCGTCACTACCACATCATGTAATTGCGGAAAACTTTCCCACCATTTGTCACATTTTTTAGAATACTTTGCCAAAATTCGACCAGATTCACACATCGCTGGTTTTAAGTGGACTACAGCAACTTTACTGCAGTGGGAAAGGCACTTGGTAATCGTACCAATATTTGTAGTCTAATTCTGTTGTGATTGAAGTGTCGTCTCTTTAATGGCCGCGGGTACTGATACGGATACGGATCTGTTTAGAATGACTGCTAGAGATACGTACCGCTGGCGTATCCCTAACAGCTCGACTGCTAGCATAGACCCGTACCCCACAGTAAAAAGCTACTGATACGGTCAACATTGCCGAGAACATTTATTGGTATGGTTCACCTCAAGTACGCTCCAGTGAATTCATCAAAAATATTAAGTATAGTTGTCGTACGTAATTTTTTTTTATTTCAGTCAGATGAGCATATTGGAGTCAGTAATTAACCATGAATAGGATTAGTTATGACATCGCCAACATCACAGGACTGGTATCTTACTAATGACCTGCGTATTTATATAGCTACAGGATTCTTCTCTATATAGTGCTTATCGGTTTCATTAAATAATTAGTTCGATATACTGGTTTATTATTGCTATCTGTACATAAACTTCATGCCATTCTGGTAAACTAATTTCGTTTGGTTTTGTTTACCAATATTCTCTCTGAAATGAAGTTCTTCCGATTGCCACCAAGACAACAACCTGTCTCTGGAAAATGCTAGTCTTGCCTCAAGTCATTCATATGAAATCACAGTGGATGCAGACTTAATTGTGGAGTCCAGTGGCCATGGGTATACAAGGGGCCTGATCACTTCCTGTAGAAGCCTGGAAAAGAGGGTAAACTTTTCTGTTCAGTGTGCTCTCCACCCGTCTTAAATGGGGTGGTTTGATTTAGTTTTTGGAGAAGACATAACACAGTTCCTGCTTTCTGAGGCTCCTTGAATACAAGGAATTCATCCTTGCAAGACTAAATCAAATCAATTTGATCAATAGAGGCTGTCCTCCGGGGATTCCGGAGGGAAACTTTGGTCCCTGGTGTTGCCGGGACCCGACCCTCTGGTGCTTCCCAGAGAAGCACCAATACCCTGTTTTATAAAGTGATCCTCTTTGCCGGGTTAATTATGTAGTCCAGGAATCCTGATTATCCAAGAGGACCAGCTCCCGTCCTTCCTTTAGAAGCCTGGAAGAGACAGGATACCCTTTCTGGCCAATGTGCTCTAACTATTTCAGATGGCTATTTTGTTTTCTTATTTTTGTATTCATGTCAGTTGGTATTAACCTTTCTAATAACGTTCTTGCATGTGTTTAAATTATTTGAATGTTGATTATTGCAAGATCGAAATTGGGTTCCAGTTTCGAAACTAGCTTGTAATGGGCGAAATTGCACTTCAGAAATGCTAAAATCGTTCGAATCCAAGCATGGAGAGTCTTATGGGGGCAAAAATTAGGCCAGTTATATTTTTGAGGGCTGGTGGACCTTTTTAATAACCCGTTATTTCCTCCTACCCCAGCCCCCCTCCCTCTCTTTGTGTGTGTGTAGTTTCAAGCCCGTAATTAGTTGCCAATTTGTAAAGTATCGATTTTTCTTCTCTCTCTCTCTCTCTCTCTCTCTCTCTCTCTCTCTCTCTCTCTCTCTCTCTCTTAGAAACGTGTTACTGTTCCCTTTAACGAATGCATTTTTTCTTCGGGAGCGGCACTTGATTTAAAAGGCATATTTAAAAGGCATATATATATATATATATATATATATATATATATATATATATATATATATATATATATATATATTATATATATATTACATATACATATACATATGAATTTATGAATATATGTATGTATGTATAGTATTATATATATATATATTTATTTATTTATTTATTTATTTACTTATATATTTATAAATTGGAGGATATGAAGCCGGTTGTGTTCACGAAGGGGTAGTGCCATCAGTGGGCCTCACGTTGTGCACTAGATATTACTGAAGAAGAACCAGATACACGCAAGGTTACTAGAAAAGGTAATTTTAAATGACATGCACACAAAAATAAGAGTTTAATCTTCAAGTACCCCATTTGAAGTGGGTGGAAGGTGGCATACATTAGCTAAAAAGAAGCACCTTGCCTCTTCCATGTTTCTGCAGGAAGGACGTGAGCAGGTCGTCTTGGATAACCAGGGTCTGTGGGCTACACAATTAAGCCGCAAAGAGGCCCACTTTATAAAACAGGGCCTTTGGCTTCTCTGGCAATAGCAGGGACCGAATATTCCCGATTTCAAAATTTGCTAAAGGGACAAAATTAGCTTTTACTTCAGAAATACCAAAATCGTTAGAATGCATGCCTTGAGTGTCTTTTGCGTCCAAGCGCACTTATTTTTCGACAGTGGCTGTTGTTCACAAATTTTATCCCGCCCAATGAGATATGTTGCCTTTTGACAACTTGTTTATTCAGAGAACGCTTTTTCTCAGTTTATTGGCAGTCTGGTTTCCCACGCAAGTCAGTCAAATAAGTTAGTTGAATAATAATGATGATAGTGTGAAACAGTTGTAATCGTAGATATGGCTTCCATTCCCTTTGGCCACACTGTTGTCATGTCTGGAGTTAGCATAGTTGTTTCCTTTGTTGAGCCCTGCAGTACGCGTTGATTCAAAACCCTACTTTGATCGCCCGTGGCGAGTGATTTTTATTCAGTGCTTTTATCAGTCTTAGAGTATACTGGCCACCGTGGTTTTCCTGGGGTCATAAAAATGCTTATTTATTATATTAGGGTTACCATGCACCTTTTGTATTTTGTATGGATCCGTATGAACCCTGCGTATTCTACATATTAATTATATTCATACTTCCTGTGTACGGTAATTAATTAGTATGACGTTAATGATTGCTATCTCAGAGAGGGGGAGAGAGCTGTAAACAAAATAGAATGAATATTTCGGAACAGACATGGGAAGAAATTTTTAAAGAAAATGACGGAAAACCATGCAATGATAGAAGAGGCATTGTGAAATGTGTCATGCCACAAAAGGCAGGAAGAAATTCTGGTTAAATATAACATAAAGACCCGAAAGAATACTGAACAGGGATGGAGTAAATGTAGCGGTGATAATTTGTAACGAACGACTCCAGTAAACAAGTCGTCGCAGGATATAACTTAGGACGACTAGAATGTCGTGTAAAGGCTCATTCTAGCCAAGATGTACGTGGCAACGCCAAAAGCTGTATCGACTCCTGTGATGCCTCTGCTCCGCCCTCGATGTAACGCAAATATTCGTTACATCCAAATAAGGTCTGTAAGAAATTTAAGTAAAACGGTAGAAGTTTCTAACCACGAGTAACTGTATATATTTGGTAACAAATCATACCCACTTATCTCCTGCGGTATTGGAATGACACCAAGGCATGAAAATTAGTAGGATCATGTGGGTATAGTATTGAGTTATACTATAACTGTGGTTATAAGTACAAAATGCAGCAATTTATGAAACACGTTCCACAAGTAAACGTTTTCTCTGACATTTGGAAGATATACTCCCTATCGTTGAAACGTTTTTCTGTACATGGAACAAATTAGCCGTCATCTGCATGAACAAGGTAAGAGATGTCACATAAGAATCTTGAGGAAATTCCCTTGTCTTCTACGAACACTATTTAAAAAGTCTGCTAAAGTTTAAAAGCTGAATTCACCTCGGAGGGGATTGGGGGAAACGCCGAGGTGGAGGCAAAATTTTTCTTAGAGGGAGTGAAGTTACATTTCTTCCTCAAATTTATTTTGTTTTTGCCTACTATGCTTGTCTTCTGTCGCTTATGTTTTTCTCATTTTATTACATTTTATTTTCGTAGTTTTACTTTTTAATTCGAGAGCTGATTGTGGTGAAGCTCTATTTTCACCTATTCATTATCGAGCATTTCATTAATTTATATATTTCACCATCATGGCGCTGAATAATCCCGATAGGTTCCGGCGCTTGGTCTTCAAGACCTTAATTTCATAATCAATCAATCAACCAAGAGGCATCACTTACCAGCTTCTTTTGTGAAAGTACTGCGTTTCAGAGTGTAAGTTTAAAGGATAAGTCAAAAGCCCACCTGCTAAAGTACATTTAAGCTCATTGTCAAGCGTCGTATTTGAAAAGATTGTTGGAATGCATGATTTTTAAGGGCTATGTTATTAAAGACTTCTTTTAAAGGTTAGGTTTCGTAATTAACTTTTGCTCTAAAGCTCACTGGAAAGCATTACTCTCTCTCTCTCTCTCTCTCTCTCTCTCTCTCTCTCTCTCTCTCTCTCTCTAGATTTTCAGCTGAAAACCCATATTGACAGAGTCAGCAGACAATAAACTCAAGAGGGCTTGTAAGAGAAATCGTCCTGCAAAGAGAGACAAGTTAAAGATGAGAGAATAGAAAATAAAACTGATAGACCTGAATTTGGAAGCAGAAAGCATGATTGAATTTGCTCCTCACTTTCGTTTAGAGGTCATATGACTCCACAACTGCCATAGGTAAACTATTCCACATTTTAGTTATAACCAAGATAAAACTCCTAGGAAACATTGCAGTATTTAACCTAATACTGGAAAAAGTGTTTGCAATAGTAGCCTGCCTAGTGTTGCAAGCAAAAACAGCTAGGTCAGGTAAAGAAGAGTGCTGAGGATATTTGTCGACATAGCATACTCCTAGCAAACTGAGTAGTATTAAACCTGATACTGGAAAACTCAACTATTTGCAGGAGTAACCTGCCCAGTGTAGTGCAGAGTGTGTGACTACCACTGCAAACGCTGTTTCGTCTTTTAGTATCAGGTTTAATACTACTCGATTTAAGTGTACTCCATCAACAGACATCTTCAACACTCTTCTTTACCTGACCTATTAAGGGATTCAGAGCCGATGAAACACGGTTTTTCGGTAACACTTTACCAAAGCATCGGATTAAGGTGAAAGTTGGCAGGTGTATGTTTTATAACCGTACCTAATTCTTGCAAGTATTATTTAGTACGTAAGTTCGATAGTTTTTATTTATAAGGTAAAATGAAGTCGCCGATGCCGGAACTGACAAAATCATAGGCAAGGATCTTAAAACCATGCGTGACATAAACAGTATGACGTCATGAGGCTTCGCCCGTCCACCAGGTAGGCTGTGAATGGATAATATGCTTACACAGTCTAGGCTCAACAAATTCGATAATGGTCAGCAGGATATGGAGTTGTCCCCGTGGTTGCATGACTGCATTTGTGCTATGGCTTGCCACTTTGTATACAAGCGAGAAGACCCGCTGCAAGATTTACTATAGCGTGATTAGGTAATTATTTCTATATTGGATAATAGTTACTTGGCAACACTCATCTCTTGCTGCAGCAAATTGAAGGCTATAGTGTCGAAACCTGAGGTAAAACAAAACGGATTGTCTTTCTGTATTCCTGCTCTGAATAGATGTACATCTCACAGATGAGCTGTAGACTTTTTCATTATATGTAAAGTAGAAACAATACAAATATCAAGAAAATGGAAGAATTCCAAGCTAATAACTTTTTCCCAACAACTGCTGTGGAAGTTGCGATGAAACCTCCACAAAATATAATAATAATAATATTAATAATAATGGTAAAATTATTGCGAATGATAATGCAATCAAGGGGACGATGACAAATCTTGCTCGCCGTCATTGATATTGCTGAAGCCTAGGATGGGTACTAATATTAATTAGTGAATGTCATTGGCAAGTGGGTAGAGCCACAGTGAAGAGACGTTTTCCCAATATGTAAACTTCTCCTCACTGTGGGTGGAGTCTCATGACGTCATAGGTTAACGTCAGTATTGTGTTCAAAACCCTCACCTGCAATTTTGATGGCTGTGTCATAGGAAACACACTTATACTCAGAAAAGTACCAGAATTATTGAACTTGGGTACTAAATAATACTTGCAAAAATTAGGTAGGGTTATAAAATATACACTTGCCAACTTTGCCAACTTTCCCTTTATCCAATGTTTAGAGGCCCAGGAGGACTTTAATTTTTTAACTTTGATATAAAGTTGTTGCTGAAAAACCATGTTTCATCGGCTCTGAATCCGTTACAGCTTGCAACACTAGGCAGTCTACTGCTGCAAACATTGTCGTTTTCTAGTATCAGGCTTGATACTACTCACTTTGCTAAGAGTTTTATCATGACAAACAGACCTAATGAGCTACTGTACACATGCCACAAGTCAGCAATAAGAGTTGGTAAAATCTTGACTGGTGACATAACTTTATCCAAGAGTTTAGCTGAGAGTCAGCACCCGAAGACCACACTGGATAACAGAACGTCAAACCAGGAATAAGAAAAAGAGTTAAAACCCTTGGGTGTAATGGCTTCATTACGAAACATTCGAAAAATTTTTCTGCAAGATGCAAACTTTTGTTAAGAAAAAGAGAAAGCAGTGTTACACATTTCTCAAAAGTCAATTTCTTATCAATTTAAGTTGCTTATAAAATATGAAAAGCCACTTACATTTAAAACCCTAGGATTCAAAGGCAAAAGTTTTCGGGCTTGACTAATTATCATGCCTTTTGATTAGAAGAGTCAAGCTTTGTCTCAAAGCCTACTCCCCTCATGAATACAAGCCAGATCTCTGTTCAAGGATCCAGCAACCACTGGCCTAAGGGACGGAAAAGGAACAACAGCCAGAAGAGTAGCTCTATCAGCCAGTAAACAGTTTAGTTCTTCCCATCCTACTATACAGTGAATTCAGGGATGGCTCTTCTGGCTCACTTCCCTTTACAAATCGATCCAGTTTTGTTGGGTACCAGCCCATGTTGGTATCCAAGGAAATGAAGAGGCTCATAAGCATGCCAAATATGCAATAAAACTGGATGGTTTTGATTATCCCTCTGTTCCCCATAATTATATGAAATGGCCTATCCGATCTTCCCATCAGACAAAAGTGGCAACATGGATGGAGCTCATTTTCAGTGAACTTGAAATATCAAAAAGATCGGTCCCATGATTGACTCTTGGTCTTCATCCTACCATAGTAATCGTGGGTTTGAGACAAGGCTCTATAGATTATGGATAGGTCGTGCTTATCTGACACACAGTCACTGTAGGGTGACAGTCCACCAGTAAGAGATCTTTGTGTTACACCCCATGCCGTGTAGCGCATATTTATGGATTTTCCCTAGTTTGTTGAGGAAAGGTGACGCCATATCTCGGGTCCTATAGAGCAAATTTTAAATGACGTTGACGGCAATAATGTAATGGAATACATTGAAGATAAGGGGATGTATTACGATATTTAGTTGTAGCAGAGCCAATTTATTCTTTTTAAATAGTAATGCATTTTTTAATGTTTAATTTTAATTCCTCTATTCGGATTGTGGTACTGAATAAAATAACGTTTCTAGTGCTAGGTCATTAGACCAGACCTTCTTATATAAACTAATTAATCAGTTCACCTGCAAAGCGATTCAAGAGGCAAAAACAAAAATCGTCACTTTTTATGATTCTGACCTTATTTGAGAGATTTGAATTCTGTGTTATCCGCCTCGCAGCAGGTATGATTTAACGAAGACCTAACGCTTTGGTCTGTAGTACATGTACCTTTGAAATTAGTTATTACGTGTCGGATTGTAGAGTCAGCATCCATAGAATGTTGATGCGTCATTTTTGCGACATTTCTTGACTATCGTTTATATATTTATAGAGTCGTATATGTTGATGGATATTTGTATTGTGTATATTACTTCCTGTTTCTTTTTCGCTTTGGCATTCTGTTATTTGAAAAATTGGTTAGGAAGCTGATTTCCATTTGGAATGGTTTCAAAAGAATGGGTACTTTAGGTAAATAGTAATAGTAGTTGCTGAAGAGATCAGTACTTTACCTTAATATGCAAGGGTTTATTGATTAACCAAACATTAAACATGTCATTAAATGACTAGAGTATAATGCAGTTCTTTATAGACCTTTACTGGTGCAAATCATTGCCTTTTCTGGATCGTTGTAGCTAGAAACCATTAGCTTAAAGATGAGATATTATTTGAAAGCTTAGCAGGATGAATTTGCATATCCTGAAGGCAGACGGCAAAACCAAACGTTAAAAGGAAAACCCAAAGGCCAAAACAACAAGTATATCATTCGAAAGAGTAAGACTTATTACACAGGTGTTTCCAGTTGAAGCTGACTTGATCGTGCGAGTCAAGCTATCGATCAATGCCTTTCTTCCTGCCAGACCCCCCCCCCCGTTCCACCGCCACCCCTCTCTCGATGTGTGTGCCCCCTCCTCCTTCCTCCGTTTCCACTTCTGTAGCACTAGCACCTCCACCCAATGTGGTGTTGCATAATACATCATTCACACATCCACAGCTTTCCGCTGATTTTCTCTCTCTCTCTCTCTCTCTCTCTCTCTCTCTCTCTCTCTCTCTCTCTCTCTCTCTGAGAATGACTGCCACCAGCAGTCGCGATGTGAGATATCTAAGTTATTAATGATAGCTAATCTACTCAAATATTCTGTGGTAAATAATTGATATCGGACGTTGCTCTGGTAAAATTAAAAAACTTATGTAGGGGTGATATAGTTTATATACTTATCCTAGACATTAATTTGTGTTTCTATAATTTGTTGTATAGGGAAAATGTCCATACCAGATTTTTTTTTTTTTTGCCGTAGAATGCTGTATTTTTTATACGCTTAAATGCGTAGAATGCTGTATTTTTTACGTTTAAATAGTCTGTTATGCCCCTAATACCAAAGAAATGAAAATGGCCATTCTCACACCACCATCTCTTGTTATGACCTATAAATAACGACGTCTCCGGAGTACTGCCCCCATAAATATCTTAGCAATCACTTGCCAAGTCGTTAGTTCGTGGCACCATCTAGATCGCCCTCTATCAACGCCGCCTTTAGTCGCCCACTGAAAGGCATTCACGGATGCTATTAGATAGATGACAGCGGCTGTCATCACCCTTCTATCGTGCTCACCTTCGGGAACCTTAAACGGATCAGGTAGCCTGTTATTATCAGAGGGCTTATTGTAATAGAGTTCTGAAGTTGTTATCCATTATGGTGCTCTCATGGCTTCATCGAGTGCGTTGTGTGAATGGTGGTACATTTTTTATATTCATAAAAATTGGTCATGACTTGTGTTTTCAATGGTAATGGTCATCATGACTTTGGTAGCGAATATGGTGAGGCTAATGTTCAGATGATAAGAGATAACGGTAATAAAGTAATTTTGCTTAATTCGTTGAGAAAAATCGTAATTTTGTTAAAATCTTTGGGACATCAGGTCATACATTTTAAATGGAGATAGTTCGTAATGGTAGGTTTTTGTTTCCTAATATTAGCAGTTATGACTTGGACCATGGACGCATGGTCTCTTGGTTGTCAATTCTTCTTGAGTTGTATTTTAACAGAGATCTTTCACATTCACAATTGATCCCTGATCCCTTTTCCTGCCGAAAGCAACCAGGTTTACTGAAGAGCAGCACCATTATGCAGTAAATGTGCCTCGCTGTAGAACTTATCAGTTCTAGAGGTCCTTTATTCCTCACACCGTTGGACTGTGGAACAGTCTCCCAGAGGATGTCATGCAGTTGGAACTTCAAAAGTTCAAGCAAAGATGCAGTGCATTACTACTCTAATACTATTCTCCTTGCCTTTTTATGCATTTTTGTCTGTTTATTCATGTATTTTATTTTTTTTTAATAAGTGAGATGTTTTCTTTTTGTATTTCAATTTACCTCTTATTTCTTCCTGTTGAACACAATATTCTTTGGAAGCTTGAATTTCAAGTCAATGACCCTTGTGGTCTTGGTCCACGTGAATAGGGTTCATCTTCTGAATAATCTGTAATAATAAAATCCGAGTGGATGTTGGGTTTGGGGCGGGTTAGGTAGGGGATTGGGAGGGTAGGGGAGACGTGACACATCCACCCTCCTGCTGCAAGCCTGTTTGTCCAGCCCGGGGTGGGGGCAGTGTAGGTAGGGGACTAGGAAGGTAGGGAAGACATGACACATCCACTCTCCTCCTCCAATCCTGTTTGTCCGCCCCGGGGTAGGGGCCGGGTTGGCAGGAGATCGGTGGGGTTGGAGACACATGACACATCCACCCTTCCGCCCGGCGCAGCGTAGCGAGCGCCATCGAGCTCGCAAAAATAATAATAGTACTTGTCAAAATAATACTTGTAGAGGAATAAGGAAAAATAAGTTTAAATTTTCCTGAAGATATATATTTTGAATAATTATGATAGGTGGTATATTGATAATAGAGTGCTTCGGATGGTATTAACGAATGTAAATATGGTAGGAATAGAAACTGTAAAGGAATAAGTACTAAAAGCCTATGGCACTGAGTATCTTTGTGTCCAGTGGCTCCTTCGGTGTGTTTGTGAGTGTGTGTGTAAAAATCCCTGAAAGAGTCACTGCGGCCTAGCTGTCTGGATGTCAAGGAACGAAAAGCACGAGTAGTATTCGGCCTTAGTCCGTCCGTCAGTCCTACGAGCTTTCAGATTGGTTAGAGGAATACCATCATCTCCAAACAGACTTACGGATTCTTATATACAACTGGTTTTGACAAGTTTGAATTGACCCTTCTTGATATATTCAACTGTCACTCAACTGTTAATCGCTTGTGAATCTCTTGATCGATATGAAGAACTAAAATTGAACATGGGGTGCAATTACAAAATTTGAAAGTCATCCATCCAACAGATTTTGCTAAACTGGAGACGGGGACACTAGCAGTAAGGCACTTAGCGCTTTGGAACTTTCCCAACCACAGTTTTTATAAATTTGACCAGAAACATGGTGGCATGTACCCCTAGATAGACAATATGCAGTAGTCTAGTTCCAGTAGTTTGCAAAAGTTCTTTCCTAACATTTGTTTGTGTTATTTCATTCCTAACGAATTTTGGGAAATGACGTCGACAGATTTATCTAAATGAATGAGTATAAGTAGTCCGGGTTGTAATTGGATGAGAAGCGTCAATAACCTAGAAGTTGCGACGCAAGTTTTAATGACAATAAATCAATCAGTCAGTAGGATGAGAGAGGAGTCTGATGGTTGATCATTGATTGTAGTGTCATTGCGGATTGCAGTAAATTCCATCAAGCTCCTCTTGGTGACCAAAGTAAATAACCGTGAATTCAGAAAAAGTAATTGGGGATACCCAGTCATGTTGGTAAACACAGTAATAGTTGTCGTAGTAATTTGGTTCAGTTAAATGAGAAACGTTGAGAAATTCCGGATAAAGAATATTGAATTGTGTCGCAAAATACATATATACATTTTTTAATCATTTCAAAAAGGAAGAACGTTCGATATAATCTGTATATATATATATATATATATATATATATATATATATATATATATACATATATATATATATATACATACATATACATACATACATACGTACGTACATACGCTGTATATATTTAACTAGCTGACCAACCTGGCACTGCCAAGTTCTTATATATATATATATATATATATATATATATATATATATATATATATATATATATATATATATATATATATATATCACATACATACATACGCTGTACATATGTAACTAGCTGACCAACCTGGCACTGCTCAGAAGAACTTGAATGACATTCGATAAACTATATATCTCCCACTTTCTCCTCCCTAACACCCCTCTTCTCTCTCTCCTTCTCTTCTCACTCTCTCCCAAAACCCATTCACTATAATAGAATTCAACAACCTAAGGCCGTGAATTCACGATCAAGTTTACCTGTCATTTCTTCTGTCAGTTCATCGAAATTGACGTTACAGCTTTCGGGTATACAACAGTTTGAGAGCAGAGACAGTCCACTCACCAGAACTGATGAACTGATGGTATTTCCTAAATATCTTCTGACCGACTGACAGGTATTTAATTGCACGTGTAAACAGGCTAGCACCAGTTTCATCTGGGAAGCATCTCAGATGCTCTGATCAGAATGAATAAATTATATATAGGCTTATTCATTAACAGTTAGACCCTTCAATGCAATTTGTAGGCCATTTTAAGTCCAAATCATACAATAAAAATCTAAAACAATATTTCCATGTGATGCAGACAATTGGGCCAATTAGGCCAATGATGTCTTTTTACGATATGTTTACTATAATGAAAGTAAACTTCACTGTCCAATTCATAGAAAACTGAACGAACCCCTCAGTTCTAATTTTAATATTGTATGAGAATAGACGTCTTTTTTAATAAGAAATATTTAGTGTACAGTATACTCTGTTAACGCCTTTTTACTTCTTTCCCATTATTAAGTGAATTGCTACAAGTCAGACTCCCACCCCCTCATCATATTAAGAAAAAAAGTGGTAAAACACTTTCATATACGGCTAAATTCAACTCGTGATACCTATTTTTTTTTATATTGGTTTTAGGGACGTTTTTAACATGTATTACAACTCATTATCTTTACAATGACATCAAATTCCTTAACGTAGAATTGTATATAAAGTTGCACGTAAGGCATCTATAAACTTGGTCAATTCCTACAATAACGTAATCATGAATCAAAAAAATCTTACCTTGGAGGAATGTTAGGTTTATTGATTTGAATAAATATGCATTGTTAAACGATATAGAACTGAATATATATTCTAATATATAACCATAAACATTAATTTTACTTTCCTAAATGATGGGGAATTCCTAAATGATGGGAATACTATTCCTTACTGTGCATGATGACGTCATGAATTGGGGTGTTGTGTAAGCTGTGAGCACTTCGAGTTTCTCGAAGTGCAGTAGTTGCCATTTGTAAATTTAATACCTATTTGCACCAGATACATTTACCCTCCAAGTGCCTTTCGGAAAAGATTTCCAAATGTAATGATCTACATTCCTGTAGAGTTTTAATCTAGAATTTTCAGTCATTATCTTCCAGGTAATCTGTACCAACAATGTAAAAAGAAAATTGATTTTTTTTTTTTTTTAGCCAATTCACGCGATATTTAATTGCAACTGTCATGCGCGGACTCGGTTTCGTTTACTACGGAAAGAAATTATCGATTTATGTTTTCAGTGTAGATTTTATCGAGATAATAAATAATTATGTTAATTATCATAAATTATGGTAAAAATCCACGTAAAATGTGATAAAAAAATTGATGTTATTGGTGATTTATTGTTGTAGGTTAATCATACTTCTGGCAGCCCCAGAAGAAAATGTTAAGTGTCAGGTGAAAAATGAGAATAAACCCAGAAAACTAAAGGAAATGGAGACGTAAAAACGAAAACTTCATTTGTTTTCTCTGTGTTTGTATGTCTGTCACGGGGTAGCGGTTTGATTTTGAGTTAAAAACCTTTCTGGGGTGACACAGAGGCCGTGTGCAAAATTTTGTCTGGGTCTGTCAAGCGGTGTGGATTTCTGTAAAAGCCAAACTAATATACAAACATTCTTTTATATTTATATATATATGTAGTGGCATGTTGATCAATCAACATTTGCATTTAGTAATCTGGTTGTCCATACTGATTAATCTATCAGGATAACTATTTGATTTATATAACCTTATCGTACGTTTATTACTGTTTTGGATACATTCTTTAGGCATTGATTTCAATCCCCATCTTTGCGAGTGTATTCATATAACCTGTGCACAAATGTTTTTACTTCGTATACGAATTGCATTATCTGTATATGATTTATGTATCTGTTATTCATTAGCATTATCAGTATAATCAATATTGGAGTTATATAACTTTTTCGCTTTGCTTACATATTAGTAAACCTTGTGTACACAAATGTGAAACATTTTTCAGTATTTGCTATTTTCAGTATTTACTATATATCTTCATTCACAATGTGAGTATAATGATTTTTGAAAGCGTATATTTTTCTTTTGCTTTCTGAGAAGTTATGCTTAGCTAGTGAATGCCTGTTTTGATGATTTCGTTCCTATTGTGTTTTACGTGGCCGAGCAAATGTCATATTTCAGTATGACATAAGGAAAAATGGTATCATAATTCCATTAACGAAATAATGTATATCACTGTTGCACATGAGAGGAATGCTATTGTGAAATCACAAGTTTGGTCCACCGAGACGCAAACGTCATCAGTAAGCATCCGTGTAGTGTTCTATAGGCAGTGTGTCAGCACATATCAGCGGAATGTCTGCGATGTGTTTATAAACAGTATGTCAGCATAGACCAACGTCCTCTTTGTGCTGAGCTAAGACTGTCACGTACGCCTTGAGAAATCCTTGGAACGAGGTCATGTGTTTGTTCGTGTGTGTGAATCGTAGTCTTGCTATGTAGAAGTATGAAAGCATAGATAGAGATCCACATTGGAAGCCATCCTGTGTAGACCATTGTATTCTTCTGTATAAAGAACTTTTCTAAGAAATACAAGAAAAACCACTATGGAGTTTGTCTGAATCCTACAGAAGATTTTTACAATCCCAAGACAATAATCTCATTGCACAGCCATGAAGAATTGTGAAGATGCAACAACAACTTCTCTGACTGTGTTTTAACACAGTCTCTGTAATCAAACAAAATGGGAATATTCTGGCGGAATATCCTATATATATATAGGTATGAATAATTTGTATATGTGTGTAATCACTTTTGACTGTTTATGCGGTACTCAACTCCTTTAAAGGACCGGAAGAGATTTTATTAGTGGGCCTTGCAAACTCATCCACTATAACAAATGTTTGGAACTGGAAGGTTTCCAGAGTTATGATGAGACTCTCTCTCTCTCTCTCTGTATGTATATATATATATATATATATATATATATATATATATATATATATATATATATATATATATATATATATTAACTTTTTATCGTACACAATTGTTCTGTGCATTAGTAGAATTACTAAAGGACCTCATTCAAACTGGATGGTATCTAATGGATACCATCCAGTTTCGTTAAACTTTCTCTTAGCAACAGGTGGCCCCTGAAATGGACAAGACAATGGTCCCCGTCGCATTCATAATTTCAGTGTCGAAGAATCTTTCCAGTAATTCACAAGCCAACTATCCAGCCCCTCCCAGGTCCTCCCCCAGCATTTTTAGAACGCTTCAACTTGTACACGCTTCACTAACGTGTTATCCTCCATTCTTGCCACTTCAATGGATCTCTTGATATTCAGATTTTTTGGATAAATGTTTTTCTCATTATCGAACACTAAAGGTATAGATTCGAATCCTGGCCGGGACGGGTGTACTTATATGAATAAAACTCCACGTAAGTTATTCCATAGATTATTCCATAGGTGTAGATCTTCTTCTTATATATATATATATATATGTGTGTGTGTGTGTGTGTGTGTGTGTGTGTGTATGTGTATATATATATATATATATATATATATATATATATATATATATATATATATATATATACATATATATATATATATATATACATTATATATATATATATATATATATATATATATATATATATATATATTTATATATATATATATATATATATATATATATATATATAGAGAGAGAGAGAGTGAGAGTGAGTGAGTTACCCATTCTTCGAAAAATGTTTATCTCAAGGATGGTTGACTAAATTTTTTCTGTGACTTTATGACGAATTTACTCAAGCGTGATTGGCACTGTCCGTCGAAGATGTTGGCGCGTTTCACAGTCTTCACCATTGGTCTTTGCTGCCCTTGTCTGGTGTTGTTAGTCATATATTATTTTCAAACTTGCTCCCTTACCGATTACTGCTGATTAACTGGGCTGTAAAATTGTTGCTTTTCAATTTTCGTATTCGATTAGTTCTAGAGAGAGAGAGAGAGAAAATGGTTGTCACAGTCTACAATCATACTGAAAGGAATTTGTTTTTCACTTGTTTTCAAAAGTATGTGGCTTCATTAAGTATGTCGAAGTTGATTTTTATTTGTGAATGGTTGGGAAAGTAGTTCAAATCGCTTGTTTCCATTGTTCTGCCGGCTTTCAGAGTTCATTGGACCCTTCTCTTCTCCGAGTCAAATAGTTGCCGAGGTTCGTCAGTAGCGGTGAGGTAGGGGATTTTCAGGAGAATTTTTCACTGTAGTTTTTTAATTTTTATGTGATTTTACAGTAACGATATCATTTATGCAGCGGGTGACTTACCTGGCCTTTCTTTGGTAGTTATAGTAAAATTATATGGTAACATTTACTGTAAATTCCATTTATTGATGAATGATTTTAAAACCTTGCGATTCTATCAAGATGGCCGTGCATAGCTCAAACATTTTGCTCGTAAGAGTTGATCTGGCTCAGGACTTAAGACTCGCATAAACATACTCAGAGAGAGAGAGAGAGAGAGAGAGAGAGACTAAACTTGGCAGGATCTCTTGTTGCACCGCGTACTTCAGTTGTTTTCGTCTAAGCGGCCAAGTTGTCTGAAAAGTTTCGATAGATTCCTGTGAAGATACTTCGCTTAATATACTTCATCTTGGTCGGCTGTTTCGCACAAGGGCTGACCGTAGAACCATCACATTCAGATTGTTACCCGAGAGCGTTATTAGTTGATACCCCAGAGCTTTATTAACGAGAAGAAAGTGTAATTGCTTCCTTAATAAAGTAGAAGTAATTCTCTCTCTCTCTCTCTCTCTCTCTCTCTCTCTCTCTCTCTCTCTCTCTCTCTCTCTCTCTCTCTCTCCACGCCTGTTATGACCTTGATAGCTAACTGGCCAATGTCCTGTTGGGCATGTGACCAGAAACCTCAGCCTGGCATCTTTAAGGGCCCCGCTGATCTCAGCACTGGCATGTGATAATGGGTAGTGAGTTTGCTAAATTTTTATCTTCTTAGATTTTCCTCTGTGTATAGTACAAACACACTATATGTATATATATATATATATATATATATATATATATATATATATATATATATATATATATATATATATATATATATATATATATAAATATATATATATATATATATATTAATAAAAGCATTTTAGCTCTCTTAATAGCCGGATAGGTAAGGCGTCACTGAACATCGTGAGATCTCGTGTTCCGTGGTTCGAGCCCATGAGACGACGAACTTCTTATCAGCTATAATTCTCCTTCGGTTTACATATGTATACATATATTATTTCCGATGTAGAGCGAATTGGATATTAAACGACATTTGTAGCTTATGTCACTTGTACATAAATCACGGTGATGTGATAAAAATTCATTTATATATATATATATATATATATATATATATATATATATATATATATATATATATATATATATATATATATATATATATATATAAACACACACACTCACACACATGTATTAAGCTATAGCTATCTTTTGATATCGATTTGCTAAGCCTTTGGAATAGTTTGCACCCGAGGGAATTATGGTTAGTTAGTGGAACTGCCCCGGCCTATATTCGAACTCAGGCATTTGCTTTAGATAAAGTTGCATTTGGCTTAGATACAGTTATAAAAGAGAGATGTAAGTTGATGTCGATTTTGCCATAAAAATTCCCGTCAAACTTAGAACTTAGAACTCAGAATCGATAGCGACACATTTCCACCACGAGAGCTGACTGCTAATTTTAGAACACTTGGCTAATTATGTAGTTTATACACTTGTGACTTTTTAAATATTTAATATCGAATTCACCTTACTTTTTGGAATAACTTACTCTCAAGGGGAATTTCTTTCATATTGGGCTTTGTTTGGCAATTATTATTCATCCGTTTAAAAATAAGTTAATTTTGTAGTTTTACGAATGAGCAGTTTAATGTTGAAAATTTTTTAGGTAAGCATTTATTACTTATGTTCGACACAAATGTCCTGCATATTACAGTGATGGTAGCGAGTGAGATGACAGTAACAAGTTGACTTAATTTAGGGCAATTTTAGATTATTGTTTCTACTGGAAAAACATATACAAAGAACATGAAACATGAACGAAGGTATTGGCTTAGGCATAGAATATACACTGTAAAGAGTAAGTAG
Organism: Macrobrachium rosenbergii; assembly: GCF_040412425.1. Lineage (NCBI taxonomy): Eukaryota > Metazoa > Arthropoda > Malacostraca > Decapoda > Palaemonidae > Macrobrachium > Macrobrachium rosenbergii. The sequence continues at coordinate 17,882,905 of NC_089795.1, read as the reverse complement.
ATAAATCCTAAGGGCTGCACCGTCAGACAGACACCTCAGGCAACTTTTGCATTTAAAGTCACAATATCGGCAAAGAGAAATCTGAAGCGACTCTTGAGAATGCGACATTGAAATCTAAAGAGTGTGACTGCTGCATGTTGTGTCTGAGGAATGTAACGGTATGAAGAAAACTCTTATGTATGTGGGTGGACATGGCAAGGCAACTTTCATTCGAGATGCCGCTACCCGGTTGAAGTGTTGTTTTGAAGGCGCAACACTCAGGGATAACGAGCTAAATTGAAGTCCAAAGGATTAACTGAAGGAAACATATTACGCAAATTTATGAAAACGTCAAGATGTCTTCCTACTACGTGTCCTAGATTAGGACAGGTAGTGGTATCTCGGATAAAAGTATTATTTCTGTTGTTATTAATAAAATATACTGTTACTGTTGGCGATCCTGTACCTGAATCTAGGGTAGGCAATTATGATAGTGTAGGTCAAGGAGAAATTCACTTGAGACGACGACGTTAGCCTAATTTACAGATGTTCTATAGCCATGTACATCGATCAGTTTATGTAATACAAGTAACTTTTTCAATCTATAATTATAAAATCCGAGTGGATCTTGTTTGTCCTCCCACGGGTGGCAGCAGGGCAGACAACACAGCCACCCACCCACCTGCAAACCTGTTTGTCTGGCCCGGGTGGGAGTTCTTCATTGGAGGGGTGGGTAGAGCTTTCGGCTAGCACGCTGTTGGCCCAGCGTTCGACTCTCCGAGCGGCCAGTGAAGAAATAGAGGAATTTATTTCTGGTGATAGAAATTCATTTCTCGTCATAATGTGGTTCGGATTCCACAATAAGCTGTAGGTCCCGTTGGTAGGTAACTAGTTGGTTCTTAGCCACGTAAAATAAATCTAATCCTTCGGGCCAGGCCTAGGAGATCTGTTAACCAGCTCAGTGGTCTGGTTAAACTAAGATATACTTAATTTGCCCCGGGTGGGGCGGGGTAGGTAGGGGATCGAGAGGGTAGGGGAGACAGCGGTGCCGGGTTCCACGCGCCCCAACACGGTTATTTAGAAATAACATTACAAATAAAGTGGAACCCAGTTTGTAATTTGTGGGAACAATCCGCATCTGGCAAAGTAAGTCAGCGTTGAGATGTTTCTTATTTTATTGTATTAGTTGTGAAATCATCATCAGCGTGCACCTTGTACTGCCTGTCTGCATCATTTGTCCCCGGCGGTACGAACTCAGGAGCAGGGACCTTACCGTATAACGAAATGGTAAGGTCAGCGTTCAGGTGTGGAAAATTCTGTGTTACTTTTTTTTTTCCCCCGAAATTGAATGTTTAACTTTGATGAGATATTACGGAAGATATAATTTCACTCGATCCGATGGCGGTGCGGTGTGGACACAGGAGGAAATGTATATGCTTAGAAACACGGTCGTTAATGATGGTTTAAATGAAGGGTCTTCGTGTATTGTTTGCTGATTGTGAAAATTTAACGTATGATAGACGTTATTGTTAAGTAAGCGCTTGAAATGCTGCTAGCATAAGACAACGTTAGTATAACTCCAAAAAAAAAAAAAAAAGCTCGTGAACGAAACGAAATTTCCCGACAAAGGTCACGAGAACTCAACTCGGGTCGTGTAAACAAAAATTGTGAAAGTAATCCGGAGCGTCATTTTTGGGTGTTTTAAGTTACTGTTGGGTAGGGCAACTCTGCAGTGACGCTTAGGAGTTTTGGTTTGCCATCATTGGCCTCGTGTGTTGCGAATTACTGAGCTTTATCTTTGAACACATTTTTGTTACTCAGACGCATAATATGGAAAAAATATGAATGAAGTGATATGCGCAGTAACTAGAAACCCCATACTGAGTATGCAATCTTAGTTATGGAGCCTAACAAATCAGGGGACGCCAGCATCTCGGTACAAACGCACAAATGTTCGTCACGCAGGTACTGGCGGCATTTTGGATGATCATTAACACTCCGGAACTTTTCGGGCACAGGAGGAACCAGGACACAAAGGACCCTCCTAGGCCTGCTTAGGGCAGAGTTAACCCATCAGTAGTGAAACTTCATCCCGAAGGTGCATTTGCATCTAAAATGAAACGGCCGTTTGTCTAGGCCCTCAGTTTGTGACTCACTGCTCGACCTACGTAGCGCTCTATCCTTGTCTCCTGCTTTTCTTTACAAACCTGGTCGGGAAAAGGAACAGAATAAACGCACGTGATTACACTTACGCTTATCATCACAGCATTTCTAAGACAGGCTCAATATTTTTAGGAGAACTGTCCGGAAAAGCAGCAGGTACACTGCCAATATAACCGTTTTCGGATCACATGTTGACAGGGAGTTCTGAGATACATAATATTCACACACATACATACATTAACCCTGACATAACCAGTTGAAATCATGACGTTCAGACAAACAGAAATCAGTAAGAATGTCTGTATGGCGTCAAGGTACAATTAAAGTAGGTTAGAGTTTGATAGCTCTTACTCATGAAGAATGCAGATTAAATGAATAAGCACAGCATCATGGAAAGGAACTGTGAGTTAGACACTTCTCTGTGATCAGCAAATTTTATATTTTAGTTTAAAATATCTACTTTTCAGCACCACCAGATATAGAGTTTTGGACTGATAATGTATTCCATACATATAAATGCTTGGGTCTTCAGTGCCAGCGAGATAAGCGTCGGTGCATAAAAGGGCACTTTTGAAAAATGTTGACGGATTTGTTTATGAATGTATGACTCTACCCTTGAGCATTGTTAGTGGAGGGGAAGGAAAGTATGAAATTTATTGGAATGAATGGAGATTAAATTCTGGGAGCGGTGAAACTTATGGAAGAGGAAACAAAGATGAGAAAAAAGTACCGATTAGAAATTAGTTGGATGCGGGGCAGATCAAGGGAGATTAATGGAAGAAATGAGGTGTAAAGAAGAGAAACGACTGTGAAGGGCATTCTTGTGTGCTAAGGGGAGGCGACAGTGACGTCTTATATTACTTGTCATTCTGGAGTCATTCTTATATATATATATATATATATATATATATATATATATATATATATATATATATATATATATATATATATTGGGTGTTATTGGCCTCAATTGGGAGTAACTTATGTTTAAAGTGACGTCTTTGAATATTACTTGTCATTCTGGAAATCATGTTTGTTTTTGTTCATTTGCAAGGTAAAACTAATATTATATATATATATATATATATATATATATATATATATATATATATATATATATATATATATATATATATATATATATATATAGAAATCATCAACACACAATCACGTGTGTGACTGTGTGTCTCTCAGGTGGAAAGCAAGGGCGTTATTGGCCATCTTAATTGGAACCTGAGGCACCCAGTAACTTTGCATGTTTTCCCCAAACTCAGGAACAACATTTCATTCGAATTATCCCTTCTGAAATAAGATAGAAATCATCAACACACAATCACGTGTGGAACCATGGGTTGAATCTCTCAATAAATCACTGACATATCGTCTAAAGAAGTTGGAACCTCAACCCATAAGCTTGCATACCAGGTTCAAATTCCCGACTCAGCAATGACCCAATAGACAACGCCCTGAAAGACAACATTCTATCTAATTCCCTAATTGAATGAAATGTTGTAAGTCATTTGCAAAGGTAAAACTAATTCAGGTTCCAACTTCTTTTAGACTTGTATGGCCCAGTGATAACGCCCTTGCTTTTAAATATATATATATATATATATATATATATATATATATATATATATATATATATATATATATATATATATATATATATTATTAATGGATGAATGTATGTGTGCCAGTATAACTGAAACGTATTGAGCAATTTCAACCAAACTTGGTATACATATGACTTAGTATCTAGAAATCAGCACGGTGGGGGTGTGACATCACTAGTACCAAAGGGCACCAAAAAGGGGTTGGGGTTGGGGAGGGCTTCCCTGAATAGGGGCTGGTTCTGTCCATGAAACTGGGCTGGTTATGTCCTTTAACTTAGTAACTAAATACACGAATTTACCATACTTAATTTCGATATACAGTACATATGACTTACTGTCTGGAAAGGAATAATGTGGGGACAAGATCAATGGCACCAAAGGGGATGTGGGTTGGGAAGGGGATGAGAGAGAGAGAGAGTTAAGGAGGAGGAGGAGGGAAAGAGACAGGGAGGGTTGGGGGGAGAGAGTGAGAGAAAGAAAATGAGAGGTAGAGGAAGTGTGAGAGAGAGAGAGTAGAGGGAGTGTTAGGGAGCAGAAAGAGGGGGAAAAGTGTGTGAGAGAGAGGGAGAGTAGAGGTGGTGTTACGGAGAAGAACGAGGGGAAAAAGTGAGAGAGAGAAAGAGAAAGTTTATCAGCTGTCATTCTGAGTTATCCTGGCAGCAGCGGGTTGGTCAGCTAGGTGACGTATAAAAAATGTAAAAATTATGCCTGAATTAGTGTGGTACAGTATATAATGTATGTTTGTGTGTATATATGTGTATACATACATGTGTACACATAATGAATTTATGTAACTCAGAGCAAAGTAGAATTTTTTTTATTTTCTGATTTACGCACGCTTTGTAAATAGAGCGAACTATTCTCTCTCGCTTTTTCGGACGTGAGATACATAATGGGAAAAAAATGAATTTCGGTAATTTTCGCAATAAATGAAAAACGTATTTAACATGTGACATACTCATTGTTGCTATGAATTTTCTTCCTAATTATCATAGGGATGCTTTATAATTATAATTTTTCGCTTTAAGATATGGAACTACTTTTTAACATAAATTAGATATCTTATAAATTTACAGATATATATATATATATATATATATATATATATATATATATATATATATATATATATATATATATATATATATATATATATATATATATAATTTTCCCAGCATTGTGTATAGCAGATTAAAATTTAGGAAGACGTTATATGGATATACTATAATTCTTTCAAGTGAAGGTTGCATGATATATACAAATCATCTTCAGGCACATTTTTATGAAAGCTCACTCTTTCTTATACAGTACATTATATATTGTGTAGGGTTACATTTTCGTCAGCTCCAGTTGTCTGGCTGTCCTCGCTTACGGGTGAAGTTTTCAACCCGTTTTTCTATTCCGTTTGGAATAATTAACTTGGCATAAAACCTTTTCTCAGTTACCATTTGATTGGACGAAAGTTTCGTATTGAAGCTGAAGGTTTGAGAGATTATTATTATTATTATTATTATTATTATTATTATTATTATTATTATTATATTAACCAGAGATGCTCTGCTTCTTATTTGGTCTTGATAATGGCGAATCTCTCCTTGAGATCAGTTGTTTTCACTTTCTTATCGACCTTTGGTGTCATATACGTGAAGCTCAGAAATGCATAGCATTGAGCGCCGGTAAAGGAGGAGCTTTCTTTGTAAAATCTGATGCAAAGTCTCTCTCTCTCTCTCTCTCTCTCTCTCTCTCTCTCTCTCTCTCTTGTTATGCAAATGAAGTAGTATTTTTCCGTGACCTGTGTGCGTGCGATGCCGTGGGCGATGAAACCAAGCAGTAGCTTAAGATTACCATTGCATGACGAGATCTGACACTGATCGTGTTGCCTAAGTATGTGAAATCTCATGGAATCTTTTGATGGTGGAAAATTCTGATGGCATTACTTTGAAATCTTGGAGCGTACGGTCTGATAATGCGAAGGATGAAATTGATTTTCGAAGGATATGGAATCTGTGGGGGGATAGAGGTGGCGGGTGGCATTTTCCCGAGATACAACCGAGTACCGGATCCTTTCCCTGAAAAAAAGCCGGAAGCCATCTTAAAAACTAACCATAGAATTTTCTTGAAAATAATCTCATTTTTCCCGCAACCAAATTACTCTAAAGAATCGATCTAACCCACCCAACCCAACCTAACCTAACCTAACCTAACCTAACCTCTAACCTAACCTAACCTAATCTAGGAGCAGGGCCAAAAAAACGGGTCTGGTGCAGTACTAGCATACAACTCAGGAATTTGCGGCCGCTGGTGAAACTAGTGTGAAGGTGAATAACGTTTGGCAGCCAAAGCATTCTAACAGCTTCATGTATTAGTGAATTCGAGGAACAATTGGCAGAGAAGACCCTATCCCAGGGACTTCGAGAGAAAGACGTTACCCTTACGTAGACTGTAAATGATTTTATTTTACTCAAACTACAGTATTATCACCGTAGATGTTAGTTATTGTTGTGACAAAGACTACTATGTTTCACAAACCTTTGATCTATGGAAATAGATTGTACCAAGCTGCATCTCTTTGGATTAAACGACACAACAGGCTTAGCACTCCCGAGTTTCTTGACATCTCTCGTGCCTCATTAATAGAGAATACAAAAGGATTACATATTTGACCAGATAAATACACTGCAAACATTCTGAGAAGAACATAGATTCTCTCTAAGTGAAAATCATGTCGCGTCGCTTCAGGGCAAGGCGTGGGATATTTAGTGTGTTTCAAGTAGTCTGGTTTACTGAGTAAAGGTAAATTTATCGTGTTCCGATTGGTTTCTGTGTTTTTTTTATTCACCCTATTTGCTTCTTGGCCAGCCCTATGAGAGCTGTTAATCAGCTCAGTGGTCTGGTTAAACTATTTTATTAATAATAATAATAATGCACCCGACTTAGGGGTGAGATTATTTTGTATTCGACTTCGTGGGTCTGGGTGGGGGAGGGGCAAAAGCTTTTGCCCCGTGACTTTTTCTTTTCTCCTTGTCTTCAAGGGCACACAGTAGGTACCTGTGTTGTGGGCGTGACAGAGACGGTAATTTTATTCCAGCTACAATTCTCGATGAGGATTGTAGTATAAAAGACATATATCTTTGTGGGAAGTGGGCCTCGTCAACAAAATTGAGATTATACATATAAAGTATATGCAAGTGTTGATAGTATATTTGAACAAATATGATTATATACATATATATTTTTATATGAAATTCTTTGTCAACATTTATTTTTAGTGTTCTATTTAAATTTAATACGGCGTCAATAACCAAGATGTTGTGACGCCAGTTTTATCGACAAAATCAGTCAGTCAAGCACTTTTTAAGGATATCCGTAAAAGAAAACCAACGAACATTTGCTCGTCATCCTTTGGTTTTCGTTATGAAGGTCTTTGGTTTACATTATAAGCAGGGGCAGCCAGTTAATTTGTCGTTTTCTTGGTAGATTTTTTAGTAGAATGCTGTTGCTTTGTAATTCGACATTTGATTGGTTTGTTAAATTTATGTGGTGCTTCTGAGTTGAGATTTGAAACTGAAGTTTCTTATGGTCATGTGTGCTAGGTATGTATAATAACAGGTTTTGCCTTTAGGTTTTCAGATATTTTCAAGAAGACTGATACGTTGTCCTAAAAATTTAATATATATAAATACATACATACATACATACATACATACATACATACATACATATATATATATATATATATATATATATATATATATATATATATATATATATATATATATATTATATATATATATATAGATAATTATTGTGTGTGTACAGTATATATAAATGGATGTATGTGTGAGTGTGTTCTGGCGTAACTGAAATGCATTGAGCAGTTTCAACAAAACTTGGTATACATATGACTTACTATCTGGAAAAGAATACTGAAGAGGTAAGACATCACTATCACAGGGGTTGGGAAGGCAGTGACATGTGAAAATAACTGAAAACAACAGATATTAGTGTCTAATCCATCGTTTTCGAGGTCGCTGAGATGAATAGTGACACTCCCGATGCACCTCAAGTCGAAGTTCAGCCTTGGTAGGAACGGGAGTGAGAAGGGGAGAAATATAAAATGTCAAAAATTCTGGGCATTGTAATTGAAGCAACTATCTTAACAGGAAAGGGAGAGGAAGTGAGAGTGAGTGAGTTTATCAGTTGTCATTCAGTTTTCTCAGGGCAGAGCCGGGTTGGTCAGCTAGTATGTGTGGATATATATAATATATATATATATATATATATGTGTGTATATATGTGTGTGTGTGTGTGTGTGTGTGTGTGTGTGTGTGTGTATGTTGTGTGTATTAGGGGGACAGTATCGACGTACATACAAAATTTGTGATGTTTGACTGAGGTCGGTGCTCCATTAACAAAACTAACCTGTTTCATTGTATATTATATACAGTATATATAAATTATATATGTAATTATATATATACACATACGTACATATATACATACACGCAATGTTATTCTACTTTAGCATATAATACCTCGTGTTGATGTATTTTTCTGTGGTGTTTCTTTGAAGACCATTCATGTTTGAAGGTTGCAATGATCATTCAGTATCAAAAGGATCAAAACATACAAACGACTTCCAATCGTTAGGGTTGCAGAAATTCTCCGAAAAGTACTCATTAAAAAAGAGGGCCTTATTTTCCTCCATAGGTTTGGCATTCGAAGAATGGGTGGCTGTTGCAAGGAGACGATAGATGATAAATTATGATAATGACGATGGGATACTGAAGAGGAAATCCTGAGTGTAGTGGTCGTCCCACAGATGTGGAATCGCAGGCATGTTCATTGCCCCACTTTAGTATTCTTGCGCAAGTTGCGGTGACGAACAAAAAGATGGTATTATGAGTTCTGTGGAAGCTTTATTCTTTCTCGGGAAGGATTTGGATGCGAAGATGCTTCAGAAAGACACTATAGCCGATCGCATGAGGTCATAGGTGGATACCCATAGGCCAGTGGACCCTCCCCTATTTTGTGGCAAAAGAGCCACTTGCATGGCATACAGTTCATGCTCTTTGACCTGCAGTAACCGAGCCAGTTATGGAAGACTGAAGTTCCACCCCTGCTTTGGATTCATAAGAACTCCCTAAAATCGCTCGTGCAGATTGAGAAAAGCAGAATTGATATGCTGAAGTCCGGCCCGGCTTCTATCATCAGTGTGTGACGCGCTCAAGATCACACAGCGAGGATAGATACTACAGTTTCACCATATCACGCTGCAGAGAAGCCTGATGGTACTTTTGATCACAAAAACATGCTGAAGTTCCCCGAGAAAAGAAGCTGAAAGATCTACTCACTCAAATGATCAACGACCCCCGTATTGAGTTAGTGCCGCCAGTGCACCATGTGTGGCATACTGCAGATATTACTAAAAGGTGTTTACATCATCCCTTTGCTCTTTAACCACACCTTTTTCTAACCCTTTACTTTACCTCCATTCCCGCTTCCTTTCTTCCATTATTACTACTTTGTGGAAAAGTGGAGGGTGGGTTTCTCCCGATTTCCCCTTTGGATCCTTGTACTTTTTCTCATTTCTGGTCTCGTTATCTTGTTGTCCGACCACTCCAACATCTTTTCACTGTCTGAAGCGCTAAATTTCATAATTCATTAGTTAACGGACTCCCCAGATGAATCGCCTTCTATATCTAGCCAAGTAGTAGTAATTGTTTCTGTCCACTGGATTGAGAAAACCGGGATGACGGTCATACAATATTGATCAGGAGCATTCTCCTAAAGATATACTGTATAAGATTACAGTACCGTTACGCTATTGTAAAATTGTCAAGTAATTCACAGAGCTCGTTTGAGGCGTTGGAAATGTTAATTTTCAATTGGAAATGACTTTGGTTTCAGCGTAAGCAAGTAACTGTTGCAACTTGCTTTGTTACTTTGTTATTGGTATGATTTAAACCTGTTAACTATATTTTTGCCAGCTGACATTTTAAGTAACCTGCCTGTATCCAGTTGGAAGGATCAACCACTAGAATCGCAGACTCCGTGTTATTGGATTCCAGTGACTCGCTTCATTTTCTAGATTTGATTCGTTGAAGCATATGGACAAGTTAGTTATGATTGTAAAAGTCTGTCCACAAGTAAATTAATAAAACTATTTTTTGTGAGCTTGTATGTATAGAAACTGCAACATATCAGTATGTTTGATTAGTTTGTCAAACTGTTGGCAAGTGATTATAAAACCTGGACCTATGGACTTAAAGTTAAAACCTTGTGAATATATGCGTCATAAAAACAAGATATATTTTCGTGCACATAAAGTGTAGTTTTTTTCCTTTTACACTTCTCTTCTAAAAGCTCTCCGCATGAAAGCTTGTATCCGAAACCCATTTCTAGACGTTGAATGCGACGACCGTGCCATTTACTTTTGGACTTGCGACAACATTTTTCATAGTGACTCAACTCTTTAGCATTATTAAGAGGCGTAGCATATATTTGAGAAAGAAATTTGGGCTACTAAATAAGCTTTCATTGATAAGTAATTTTAAATGAAATATAACAATATTACTATTCGGGCGTGCCACATTCAGCTAGTCGTCATCGAGCTGCCTATAACATCTGGTCATTTCCAACAGATTAAAGAATAGGAGTCTACTACAACTAATATTATTGATGATGACAGTAGCTATGATGTGAATCCTGAGTCAGTAACTGTTTACAAGTTTTCCCCTGCAAAATATCGTTAACCACCCTACAGCCAACTCTTTTGCCTTGTACGCCTCGTAAGTTTAAACAGATAAGGGCGAACACTATTATTTAATCTCTTCATTTTAGTCTGCATGTTGCTATTTGACGTTTTGTAGCCCAGTTTTATGTTTGATGAGGGTAATGTAAGCATAACCGTACCAATGAGATGAAATTGAA
>NC_089795.1:17864714-17867214 GCF_040412425.1 Macrobrachium rosenbergii | reverse complement strand
TGTTTTCCAGTACTTAGTATGAAAACATGATCCCTGGGAGATATTTTAACTATTTTTTCCCGTATAGACCTTGGAAGTCTCCTATTCAGTAACGTCGTCATTTTTTTATAGCCAGCTAAATGAGACTGAGCAGAAATCATGCTGACCGCTTTTTTGATAGGTAGTGATCGATTGCGAGTGCGTCATTGAGCGAGGAGTGGGTGGTCATTGCTGTTCATGGAGTTAAGGTTCTTTGGCCAGACTCTTTCATTTTAGATGTGGAATCTTGTTAGATGTCTTTTCTGATCATGTAGCTCAAAAAGTGTAACGAGAGGGACAGCTGCATAGGCTCTCTCTCTCTCTCTCTCTCTCTCTCTCTCTCTCTCTCTCTCTCTCTCTCTCTCTCTCTCTTTGATTGAATGACTCCACACCTCATATCCAGGTTTCACGTATTCCACCACGTATACAGACAGCATCAAGCAACTTCCCACAATCGTTTGGCTGGGCTAATTCGTGGCTTTCCTACTGTATTATTAGTTCAGTAATGAGAGGTGGCACTAGGGCATGGAAAAGTGAAGTTGGACACAGCTGTGAAGAGTACATAATTATATATACAGACATTATATATATAGACATATATATATATATATATATATATATATATATATATATATATATATAATATATATATATATATATATATATATATATATAATATATATATATATATATATATATATATATATAATATATATATATATATATATATATATATATATATATATATATATATATATATATATATATATATATATATATATATATATATATATATATATATATATATATATATATATATATAATATATATATATATATATATATATATATATATATATATATATATATATATATATATATATATATATAGTAAAAAAACCACTCGACTATTTTGCCTATTTCAAAGATTTGGTATAATTTTTTCTTTATAAAATCATACAACCTTTTGTAAAAGTTGCATATGGCTGAAATCAGAAGAATTCATCTTATTTCGGGACGGGTGTGGTGGCTCGGGATTCACCACTAAGAATTCTTTTAGCCACATGATTTTTGCGGATGCTGAGAAATATTTTATTTTTTGACACATTTTTATTGTTGTAGTTATTTGTTTTGATTTTTATTATTGTTATTAGAAGCATAGTAACAGTAAATTTTAGAGGGGATCAATGGAGAACTTGCAGAGAAGTCGTTGACGCCAGAGCATAACAAATGAAGTCGGTTTCCAGAATGTTCAGGACCATTGCGTTGTATTTACTGTTTTATCGCTATTAAAAACTCGACAGTAATCGCATTAGAAATCGATTTCCAGTTTATAATTCATCTTAGGTCCGAATCATGTTCGTAAGTTGCTCGCAAAAACTGAGTTTTCTCATAAGAGAAAAAAATTAATTCAGCTTCAATGTTCAGTTGGAATTCGAGTTGAAATTTGCAAAAATGGTCTTCGTGAAAGCTTTTTAAGCAAGAAGAAGCATCTCGACCGCGGCTGCAGCCTTACGTATGAAAGAATCCCATGAAAGATTCGCTGAGCACTCGAAAGAAGTTTTCCTGCATACCGCCAAGACAAGAATGTTTGTAACTTGGCGTCACCCTTTGTCGTAATGTTCGCTGCGTGGTTTTCATTCAAATGAGAAATGGTTTCAGTATTTTTATGGACAAACATTATGCGTGGTGTGGTTTTGCAACTAACAATAGTACTGTGTGTGTGTGTGTGCGCGCGCGCGCCGTAGTTTGTAAATTTCATTGAATGTTTGCGACGTGTTCGTAAATATTTTGAAACGAGGAAAATTGAATTATAGTACAACATCCCAGGCATTGACTGTATCAAGAAATTGAACAAAATCATATTGTATTGTAACCAAAATAAACAGAAAATCAGATTTTATTATTTTCATTGCATAAGCAGTGCACATATTTTCCTAGCGGGAGATATTTTTGAGTAAATTTTGTTACAGTTTACGGGTTCTTTACATTTTATGCATACCTGAAGAAGTAATAGGTAAAATAGAATGTTGAGTATGTGTGTGTGTGTGTATATATGTATATATATATATATATATATATATATATATATATATATATATATATATATATATATATATATATATATATATATATATATATATATATATGCATACACACACACTGTATATATTAGTGCGTAGAGCACTGTTTCTGTAATAAAGGGAGCAGTTCTGTTGCTTTCATATTGATCCTTTATATGGAAAATGGAAACGAACCTCTTTTGAAAAATAAAGCATCAAGTTTAAGCAAGAAGCAAGAGACCCATCAGTAGCAAGTTGACGGTGTGTGCCACTCACCTGGGGTGTGCACTATCTTTCCATTTTCATGGATATAATTTAGGGTTCTAAGTTCCAACACCTTAGCCGCTAAGGTTAGCCAAAACTTTCCAGGCTATACTCTTGTATTTCATCCCCAAAATTAAGAATGCTTCACTTCCATGT
>NC_089795.1:17817214-17859714 GCF_040412425.1 Macrobrachium rosenbergii | reverse complement strand
TCCTTTTCAAACCATTCCATAAAGATATTGGCTAGAATTGGTGAAAGACTTGAACCCATGGCCATATTTTTTTATATATAATGGTTTCGCTTACTTGAAAACATTAACGCTGAGGGCCGCTGTTAGCATTTTTATTAAAACGTCATGACTTGCGCCAACAACACGATGGCAGGGAACACCGGAAACGGCTTTGAAGACAGCATATCTAGAAAAATCATATACTCCACAGTAGCAAGGAAACGAAGAAAAAACGCAAGAGAACGCACGGAAAACGGACATCTGGAACCAGGGATCAGAGAAAGACCAAGGTCAAGAGGGTGGAGGTCACACAGGAAGAGCTAGGCGATTATAGGATTAAAAGTACCCAGCACACACAGATATAAATACAGCCGGACTATGCGTTTGCTCATTGTACGGATACTTGATAATGTGGACTGTTTGTCCAAGAAAGCTTGTAACTTTTGAATAAAAACTCTATTAGATACCATCCAGTTTGAATGAGGTCCTTTTATAATAATATATATATATATATATATATATATATATATATATATATATATATATATATATATATATATATATATATATATATATATATATATATATATATATATATGAGTATATTATATATATGCGCACACTTGCATACATGGTTTGCAAACAATCGTTTACACATACAAGCATGGCCTCTCTCTCTCTCTCTCTCTCTCTCTCTCTCTCTCTCTCTCTCTCTCTCTCTCTCTCTCTCTCTCTCTCTCTCTCTCTATATATATATATATATATATATATATATATATATATATTATAATTATATATGTAATATAGTGTGCTGTGGTTTATGAATACAAAGTTGCAAGAATTTTGACGTAATAATGTAACTTTTGGGAATGTAGCATGAACAAAAATGTTTTACTTATACACCGGTACTGAGAGGTTGTAACCCCCGATGATTCGGTTTGGAGTTGAAGGTCGAAGTGTTGTTATTGGCTTCTGCGCGAAGGCTTGCTCGGTCTTGGATATTTTGGGTGAAAGTTAAAAACAAATTCTAAGTTTTGCCCCTTATTAATCTCACTATTTGTAAATGCTCCCAACTTTATTCTTCAACTAATTTAATTCAGGAAAGAAGGTATTTGGTGACGGTAACGTTGGTAGCATTTTCATCTTTGTATATATTATGGTCGGTTTTTTCCTTACATGCTTGTTGCGACGTCAGTGACCTTGGATGGAATGCTGTATATACAGTTTTTAGTCATAAATTGATTTCTTGCGTTTAGGTGTTGGATGTTTTGGTAGGCGGCTGAAGTCATTTTCAGGTTATTTTTTATATTTGTCTGCATGAATATCACTGAATTTTTAAAGTATTTTTTCCAGGTAGAGTTCTTTCCTTCAGCTAAACGGTACTTGTATCGACTAGATGCTTAAAGAAGATTAGCTAGGGTATATTAAGGTTGATATAACGGATACAGACAGTAAGTAGGGATATGTTCATACAAATTGCATATGATTTAGTTTTCCAGAGATGAGGAGCAATGGTAGAATCATACGAAATACGAAGCAGTATTCCCAGCAGGATAAGGGTGATTTAAGCTTTAATAACAATTTTGCATAAAAAGAAAGGCACCAGCATGAAATCTTTAAGTCGAGTTTTGAAAGTTCTGCGTACAAAAACTGTTCACAGGTTACGTTACATTTTCATTATAGAGTAGAGGTGGAAGGGGTGTTGGGGAGGAGAAAGTGAAAAAGTGAGGGAGAGTGAGTGAGTGAGTTTATCGAGTGTCATTCAGTTATCCCGGGCTGCGCCGGGTTGGTCAGCTAGTATTAATTTACGTAAAATTGAATGTTCAAGGTCGTCTATTGAATCGGAATGAAATACATTCAGCGAACTGGAGCTCTTGAGTCGGCACTATGTAGAAATGGTTTGAAAGACGCCATAAAAGCGATATATACTGCTGGAATCAACGAAGAAACTTTTATTCCGGTATTAGTATTACCCTCGTCTGTGGTTCAGAAAATTATCAGTTTTGATGACTCATAATAGTTCATTTTCACGTTTTATAAAATAAGTAAATAGAATTTATGGATAAGAATTTTATTATTGGAATAGTTTCAAAAATGTCCATCTCACTGGTTTGTGCGATAGAGCGAGTGTCCGAAATGAAAGATGAATATCACTCTGTGTCAAGTCTAAATTTACTGTCCGTTTCCAATTTTCAGTTGTGTCACAGGCTTGTAATATATTCGGTGATATTGCATACAGCATTGCATGTAAATTTCATGTGTTGCTGTAATCGAAAGTAATTTGATTCGAACTTTTTTTTTTCCTCCATTATCTGCGACATTTTGGCCCGTATGATATTCAAATGCTGCTGATAAGTACAGCTGATGCGCATTAAAAGCAAATTAGGGTCCTGTTCATGTATGAGTACTTATTTTATATACCTCTTCATTCCAAATCAATTCTGCGCGCTAAAAGAGTTTTGCTCAGTAAATTTTTGGAAGCTGTTCCAGTTAAGTTAATGTTCCGTCCCGTCAACTTGGATTCAGACAGAGTTTACTTGTATAGGCCAACAAGGATCTTGTAAACTCACACTGGTAAGAACTGAAATTCAGAAGTACTAGAATTCGACGGTTTTCATTTGAATTCTACATATTGTGTACGTTTATATGATGCTCCATGTTGAATCTCTTGAAGCAAGACTAATATTTGCCAGCGAAAACCTGGTGGCAATTTGTAGAATTATATTTTCATGTAGAATATTCGTAGAGACAACAAACAAAGCTCATTTAACTGAAGGTCGTGAAATTTAACGTTTAGAGAAAGCACTGAGAAACTAGCATATCAGACTACTTTTTTATACTCTGAAATCTTGTAGGCATTGTATATAGAGAAGAATCCTGTGGTTTAAATTCACAGGTCAATAAGATGTCAGTCCTGTGATGTTACGGATGTTAAACCATTTGCTCTCATGGTTAATTGCTTTCTCCAATATACCCAGTTATCTGATGAGGTGTCGAAAATTTACGTATTACACCAAGCTCAGAATTAACCTTGCTCTGTTTGGTACACCACCTATGTAAATTTGTTGTGACCCACACCAGCCAAAGCTACGTCCGAGTGTAGTGATATGACTAGCAGTATGTATCTTTTAGCAAGCATTTTAGATGAACAGGTCTGTATCCGTATCTGCAACCTTTTAAATAACATCTCTTACATCGGTTGTGACATAGTAAGTTATTGATTATTGAGAGAGAGAGAGAGAGAGAGAGAGAGAGAGAGAGAGAGAGAGAGAGAGAGAGAGAGAGAGGTGGTGGGGAGAATATCCATAACTATCATTTCAAGATTGTATATTTTCAGGATGTATGCGCAACATTCGGAAATTGTACAACTGCCCCCTCGGTTCTTTAGATTTTGAGAGAGAATTGTAGTCTTCTTTTATTCCCATCGAATCTCAATGTCTCCGTAGAGAGGGTAGTGCCGTCAATGCACCCCTCACGGTGCACCGTGAGAGGTGCACTGTAGGCATTACTTAACCCCTTTCATTCCTTTTACTGTACCTCCGTTCATATTCTTTCTTTTATCTACTTGACACCCCCTCCTAACAGTTGTTTCATAATGCGACAGCAAGGTTTTCCTCATGTTAAAACTTGAAAACCATTTTACTCTGTTTCCCTTTCAATGCTGAATAACTCAAAGGTCGTAGCACATGGCCTTTGGCCTGAATTTTATATTCCATTCCATTCCAATTCCAGCGGAAAGGTACAGTTGCCTAAGGGGAGTAAAGAATCTAAAGGGCATTTTGCTACCCTGATTTCTTTAAAAATTCTTTAAAAAGAGATTCTTAAGACAATATCATCAAACTGCATTTTTCCAAATAGCCCTTTCCACAATGGACGGGAAAAATGACTGAAGAGGTTGTTTAACAAGAGAGATGATGATGATAATAGTGAAAAGAATTTCTGTTCGTGTGACATTAAAACTTTTATTACAATTAATATTAGAAAATATAAGCCAAGTAGAAAATGATGCGTTTATCCATAACATAACGTGTAATAATTATAGTAATGAAAGGCGTGTAGGGAATAACCTCTACAGCATATTCAAGAGGGAATACAAACCCAACCATGAATACATGAAACCTCTTAATATAAATTATTGCTATCATTGGCAAACGAATTAACTTAGCATAGGGGAATGGTTAAAAGTCGACACCAAGTTTGGGAGTCCTTCTTCATTTTCTGTAGCTCGTTGTGGAATTTTTTTCTGCCCCTAGTTTCTTTTTTATTCATCAACATCATCATCATCTCTCTCTCTCTCTCTCTCTCTCTCTCTCTCTCTCTCTCTCTCTCTCTCTCTCTCTCTCTCTCTCTCTGTGTCTTCTTAGTCCAACCACACCTAAAGACTCCTCCCACTAAAACAACTCTAGAGCTGATTGGTGGAACTCATGCTAACAGAGAAAAGGTTTCCCCCCCCGTAAGTAAACAGTGTTACCATATAAATTTTCGAAATCTCTCACCAAGGCGTAACAGGTGGACTTGTTCGCAACTGTACATGATACTCTATTCAGTTTTTGGAATCTGACAATGAAGCTCTCAGTCCCAAATCCTACGTTTATCTCTTTCAGAAGCAGCGTCTTGCCTCCATCAGTTCTTCACTAGTGAGAGCATGGCCCGTAATGAGGCATTCCGTCCGTCTGTAGAGGCTGGCTGTTAAATGGTATCTGGGGGACATTATTGGGCAAATGGCAGGAGAGGTATTCTCTGAAGGTCTTTCATCTCCATCATAACTTTAACATAATTTATTTTCTCTCCATTACGCCGCTGAATGGCCTTGTTGGCCCCAGTGCCTGGGCTTTTGCCCTAAATATCATATACCCATCCATCCATCTCCAGTTGATAATTATCCTTTCAAGTTTGCAAGTTGCTCTATGCCTGCGTGTTCGTGGGTACATCTATGTCTTTCTGAGAAATTGAAAAAAGTTGAAGTGTAAAGTATATCGAACTTATAATAATTTGTATAGGAGAGATGCTGAATATTTTCTGTATGCTCTGATGAATTCATGGTAACTAAACATTGGTTCACGCGATTTACTCATTTTTCAGGGATCTCTCACCACATATTGTCCTTGAACAGAAATGTTTGCTTAAAAAGATGTAGTGTACTGTGATTTATCAGATTATGCTTTTTGCTAAGTAGTTTCAAGCAATATCAGTTAGGTTAAATAGTTTTAATTTTTCAATTAATGAGAAACTAATATTTGTATCTATTTGTTACGATAAATATTTTCACCTTATTGAAGTCTTGACCCATGATATTCACGTATTCATGGAAAGTACTAGAAATCATTGCTAGTCTTGCTTCATTCTTGGAATTGTCAGACAAATCTCTATGAGAGAATGTTACTGCGTTCGCCTCACAAGTCATAGGCAAGGCCTAAGGAATTAGATGGTTTAACAAAATGTGGATGCTGTCGATCTACAATGCAAGGCGCACACAGTTCTGCAATACATAGTGGGTAAATATCTGGAGGTGTTGTCTACACCAGTGCTACGTAGTTCGATGGTGTTCCACTAGGGCGGCACTGCAGAGCCTTGCTGCCATCTTTAAAGGTCTGGTAACCGCGCAAAATTGAACAGGAGCTTTGTGCGATTGTGATTTTTTTTCTATCCTGATCGAAATAGTGTTACAATGCGCGGCCTATAATTGCCAAAATTAGAAAAACAATTCTTCAAGAAAATGGGATAACATTTCACAGGTAAACAAGACATAATAGAATTTATTTATCCTTTATTTTGTGCTAGTCAGATATATGTCGTCTCAGCAGTAGATCCGCTTTCTCTAGTATCTCATATATTCAGCATATTATCGTGGCGCACAAATGTAGTGGCAGTTTAATTTTGGTATCAGAACATCACTAATATTGTACATGCCACATGATATAAAGTAAGAATGATCATTGTTATTAAAAATGCTTAGTAGTACATAGGTCTATAGGTATTACACTAGATGTGTCAACCAGTCTCGTCTTTTAAGCATGTTACTGTGATGCATAAGGCCACCTGCTGTGTTTTGTCAGTCTTTGAGAATTATTTATAGTATTTAGGCTTGCCATCATTTTTTTCAGTTTTAGACATCAAAGTTAGATTTGTGCATCAAAATGCGTATCACCATGAGTGGTTTCTCAATGAAATTCCGAAACATCACACTTGGGGAGAGATTTTCACGACGACTTAAACAAAACGCAGAAAAAATGGCTTTTTTTTTGTTTGTAGCAAACCCTTTCTATGCCAACATGTCATACTTTTAGCATATTATAGTGGCACATGCGTGCAATGGCGACTTCAGTTTTGAAATCGCAACATCATTCATCTTATATATGCCACATCATATAAAGTGAAAACGAGCTTGTCCATTATTGAAAAGGCTTAGTAGTAAGTAGGTGTGTAAGTTAGTGGCTGTGTCAAGAAGGCTCGTCTTTTAAACATGTTACTATGAAAGTATTTTAGGATTTAACCAAATCCGAGAAACAACTTCTGTTGTACTCACTGAAGTGAAAAATATATGTATTTTTTGTTTAACAAATCTTGGCTCAATGTTTCCATCTAACCATATATCTCATAGATTGGTAATAACAAGAAACTGAAATTTGGTAACCTAGACTAGACCTATTCTCTCAGATTATTTATTTAGTAAGGTGCTACATCATTTAAACCTTTCTCGGTACAACTTATCAATATGTAAAAATAATTTCTCTGTGGTAAAAATCATTGAACCATGACGGCAAGGAAAAAGTAGCCTTCAAGAATGGTAACAGCAAGGAAAAGAATCTTAACCTAGCAAGTGCTAGGCTTATTCCTACGGATTTTGCATGTATCTTACTCCAAATAAGTCAAAGACTTGAAGTCCAAGTTCAGCCTCGATAGGAAGAGGGGTGAGGAGGAGTGAAATATAATATATATATATATATATATATATATATATATATATATATATATATATATATATATATATATATATATATATATATATATATATATATATATATATATATATATATATATATATATATATATATATATATATAGGGTATACCTTAGTTTTACCAGACCACTGAGCTGATTAACAGCTCTCTTAGGGCTGGCCTGAAGGATTAAACTTATTTTACGTGGCTAAGAACCAATTGGTTACTTAGCAATGGGACCTACAGCTTAGTGTGAAATCCGAACCACATTATAGCGAGAAACTAATTTCTATCACCAGAAATAAATTCCTCTAAGTCTTCATCAGCCGGCCGGGGAATCGAACTTTGGCCTAGCGATTGCCAGTCCACAGCTCTACCGACTCACCCAACGAAGAGCTATATATATATATATATATAAATATATATATATATATATATATATATATATATATATTAATCTACCTGTAAATATATATATATATATATATATATATATATATATATATATATATATATATATATATATATATATTAATCTACCTGTAACTTTTTTTACCAGGTAACGAATGTAATTGTAATTACAGTGCTATATTTAACTTCTCGATTTCTTCACATTTTAGGTGCACTTCACTAAGGAGCCTAAGATCCAACTACACAAGCTCCAAACTCAACTATTATATGTATTATATATATATATATATATATATATATATATATATATATATATATATATATATATATATATATATATATATATATATATATATATATATATATATATATATTCAAATCCATAACCGACTGATCAGAGAGGCAGACACTTTGCTATCCGTGTAGACATCCGGGGATTATATATGTAATCAACGGATAGGTTTGCTAAAAAAAGCAAATGGGTGTTACAGACTAAATACACACACAAAACAAAGACACTACAACACCTTCTAAAAACATAACAAACATCTCACACGTCTCGAACTCTCGCCCTACCCGCGCAACAACTTCTCGCTGCTGGGAAGAAGGGGCGTTGGGTCGGGTATGATACATGAAACATACGCTACCGGGGTCTAAGCGATGTCAGGCAGGGCAGCCGATCGAGACTACAGGTCTACCCCAAAGCCAAATCAAAAGTCCTTCAAAAGAAGGCATCGTGCTTACCCCATACAAAAATGGGAAAAAAGCACGTTAAAAGAAGAAGAAGATGATATATATATATATATAAATTATATTTATATACGGGTTTTTCATACGTCATGTTTCGCTTGCCAAAAATATTCTTTATATTACAAGAGAAGTCCCGTGATTAAACCTGTCATCCACCATTCATTATTTCCCATAAGATTTTACTTTGTCTTTCAGCTTCACCTTTCGGTTCCCCATCATTCATACTGCCAGGTCTGTTTATTATTTGATGTGGTGCTCGGAGTATATATGCAGCTGCAGACTCCATCTCTTCCTGTTGGTATATTCTGTCTGCCTGTCTTCGTCGGTAACGTTGTCAATACTTTATATTGTTGAGTACGGTTTTTTATACACACATATTTATATTTATATTTATATTGTATTTACAACGTGTTTTCATCAGCCTAATTCATATGATTTACTAATGAGAGTTTTGCAGTGTCATTATTTTCATAATTTAAAAACGAGATGAAAATATCCTAGTTTATATGGGAAAGAACTATTGAGAATAAAAGTGTATGGCAAGTAGATGCTCTAGTTATTTGTAACTTTCAGAGGAAATTTAGATTTTTTCTGAACATTCAAGCATATAAATTGAGCGCTTCGTAGAATTGTGAAAAATGTTCATATTTCTAACCCTTGATGTGGGTATCTATAATCTACTAATTACGCCAGCGTGCTGAGTAAGGTCAGGGTCAAAATTGGAGGACGTAAGTCAAATGAGAATTAAATCTTGGCATAATCAGGTCATCGTTATCATCGAAGGTCAAGTAAGATTGTATCTTTGGCCCTTACTTTTGAACTATAATAGACAGAGACTTCATGTTGGCGTTTAAAAAGTCTCACCGAGTCTTTAATTTTCATGTTTGTGTTGCTGAACATCTGAGTAGTAGATATTTCAGCCATATTGTAATAATTTCCGTCTACAAATTCCAAAAAAGTTCTGGTTTTCTTAAATCATCATCGGCACTGTTTACAGTTCTCATATCATCATGATTATCATCATCACCCCCCTTATAGCTGGATACACAAAATACCAACCAGTTTACCACCTGTTTTTGTTGTGGTTATGTAGTGTTCGTGGGTTTTAAGTCACATTCTGGAATGAAACGATGGCTGGCGTTTCGTTGCCAAGTGTCAATGCTAAGATCATTATCAAAGCAGGCGTTATCTTGATGGCCCTTGGGATTCACTGCCTTGGAAACGAAGGCGCTTTTAGCGATTTCTGTAATTGCATCAGAGGTAGGTGGGTAGTGATATGGGATCCATCACCTTATTAGAGATAATTGGGTACTTGAACATTTATCAGTGTAGTTAACGATGTGTGTGTGACTTGAATAGAAGTTGAAGGGGAATTACGTATCCTTCACTTTTATCACAGGTGAATGGTTAGCGATGTCTGTGATCTTATTAGAGGTAAGTGGTTGATGATGTCAGTCACTTTGAAAAGTAAGTGGGTAACAATAGCTTGAAGCCTTTATAGGAGGTCATTGTTTAGTGATATTTAGGACTTTAAATATTAGAGGTAAATGGGTACCAAAACCGTGACTGTAATAGGGACTGATTTGTAACGATATCCTTGTACTGTATCTCGTATGAGAAGGAAATGGGTAGCATCATCTGTAGCTTGAATCATGTCCAATCAGTACCGGTATCCAAGACTTGTTTAGAGGCAGACGAAATTGGTTTGGGCATATTTTTAATGGGACCATCACTGGATTAGGCCTCCGCTCCCCACTCTCTCTCTCTCTCTCTCTCTCTCTCTCTCTCTCTCTCTCTCTCTCTCTCTCTCTCTCTCTCTCTCATGGCTTGTTTGTAAATGAGTAACGATACCATCACTTGATTAGAGGTCAGTGGGAAGCGATATTCTTGAATGATAGGAGGTGAATGGGGAGCAGTACCCGAGATTTTACTAGAGGTAAACGGGTAACGATATCCCTGACTTATTAAAGCAAATTTGTAGCGACATTAAATTTGATATATATATATATATATATATATATATATATATATATATATATATATATATATATATATATATATATATATATATATATATATATATTATATATATATATATATATATATATATATATTATATATATATTATATATATATATATATATATATATATATATAATTATATATATATATATATATATATATATATATATATATATATATATATATATATATATATATATATATATATATATATATATATATATATATATATATATATAATATATATATATATACAATCTGATATTTGTAATAAAAGGTTATTGGGTACTTGATTAGAGGCAAATAAGCAACGATACGCTGATTTTATTAGCGGTAAATGGGACGTGATATCTTTGAATTTCCCAGAAGGTTAATGGATAACAGGGTTCATTGCTTTGATAAAGACAAATTGTACCAGTACACTGACTGTTATTAAGCAAATTGGTAACAGTATTCATGTATATTATAGGTAAATGGATTACAGTATCTGTGACTGTTAGTGGTGAATGTTTAGCAATAAATGCAACTTTACTAGATGCATGTGTAATGTAAGATATTTTATTAGAGAAATAGAGTAGGTAACGATATCTGTGACTGTATCAAGGATAAATTAGAGCAATATCCTTGAAGGAGATCGGTACCAATTATTACTTTATTTAAAAGAAACGGTTGCTGGTATCCTTGACTTGATTGGAGGCAAACGACCAACGAAACTGTGACTTTTGTTATGGGGAATAGAGCAGCAAAACCCTTGAATTTATCTGCAGCAAATGGGTACCGATATGGATGATATTTAAATAGGCAAAATCGGTAGCAGTATCCGTAACATTATTAGATATCAGTATGTATGGATGTCAGTTGTTTTATTAGGGGTAAAAAATAAGGAAATCCGGGAACGTTAGGTAAATATGTGAAATTGTGATTTTTAATTGTTATTAATTGGTAGTGATACCCTTGACTTCATTAGAGATAATAGGTGTCATTGAGGGCCGATTTTCTTCATCAGTGGAATGTTGCACAAATAGCAGATTGGCAAGTTAACGAATTGTCCTCGTTTTATTGGAGTGCAACACACCAAAACTGTCTGGCAGATAGATTGGTAGGCAGCTCATTAAGAGCGAATTTCCTGGTCATATGAGTCACTTCTCATTAGGTTGATATAATGGAATCGTTTGATACCCAATGAATAGGAAATGCGACCAGATAAATGAAGATAATCACCAGCTTTGCTGAATGGGCGAGGTAGGAGGAACACGTTGACGGCACCACGGATGCTAGGCCTGAGAATGGCAGAGAGAGAGAGAGAGAGAGAGGCGGACGTAGCAACGAAGCGAGGAGATGCTAAAAATACGAGATGTTTGTTCTCTTGCCAGCTAGGATAGCTTCTACATACTATCTGAATACTCTCCCTCCCCTTCCCCCTTCCCCCTTCCCCGCATCCTCTTCATCCCCATTTGTGTTACTCCCCCACCTACAGATTTCCGATTTTTATTCGTACTTTGTCCTCTTTCTCTTCCTTCTCCCCCTCACTCTAGGTCTCTTCCTCATTAGATCCTTCCTCTGTTTGCTTTTTGTCTTACGGAAAGAAGCCTCTACTCCACTTTCTTATTTGTTTTCTTTTTTGTTTTCTTCAACTTTATCCCGTTTCATTTTTTGGTTTAATTGAAATGCAAACCAGTTAATGTTTAACGATGTACAATATTTACCTAAAATATGTTTTTCAATCTTATTTTTGTTTTATTTTTTTCAGTGGGTTTTCATCCTTTTTGCTATTTCGATGGTATCATGTTCCATATTTTATGACTTGACGTACATCACATTGACTTGGAATAACTACCCATAGTACTGAAACGAAAAAAAGCATTTTTTTTTTTTATATTTTCATTATATTGAAAAAGACTCATTACAGTTTTAAATAACACCACAACTCGACATTAAAATTGGGTTAAGATTGACGCTTATTTTTTCAATTCTGTTCCCTGTCAGTCCGGGATGTCGCGGAGACAGAGAAAACATGCTTTTTCATAAAGTTGGAAACAACTTGATATCGACAGACTTTATTCTCTGGAAATTATACAGCCATGCCCACGTACGCAGGATCGATGGAGGAATAAATGTATTGGTTTTATTTCGCCGTGAAAAACTATTTTGAAATTGAAATTCCCTGGAACATGCGCTCCCGTCGCTGGAAGGGCAGAGATTTCTTTGGTTGCTACTACGATATATCGAGAATAATGCTATGATCTGCCCCTTAGGAGGAAAGTGTGGGTGAGGTGGCGGTGATCTGGGTACGATACACAAATGTGTATGAAGGAAGATCGAACGGTCTGTCGGACTGCCAGTTTGTCTGCTACACTTGTTTTGACACTGCATCTTATAGTTTTCATCAAACCTGATATAGAGTTGTTTCTGCCACACTTATCTTGTCATCGCACTGTCCGTACATGACGAAGGTTTTTCGGTTAAAGATGAAACAGCTGTTGACCATTTTTCATAGTTGTGCATGCAGGGAGATCGATCCAGACATGCCTGCCTTATCAATGCAGCTCATCCTGTGGTGTTGAAAGGATTTCGACAAAGAATGGTACTAAGGTTAACCATCAGGGGTAGATACGGAAGGAGACTAGCCGTCCATCTGTCTGTCCATTAGATCACATTTACCACGTAATCACAACTTTTGCACGTCCGAGTGGATTTCATTCAAACTTGCTACTACAGTTGGCCATCATGCCTAGATAGGCCTGTGTATGAAGGGAGGTTGCCATGCTTATTACCTGTCTGTCCAGCAGTATGGCTGCCGCTGTCTCATTGATATAAAACTCTCAGGAGTGTCTTAACTTTACAAGAGCTTTAGTGGTGTCTTCAGCATTGCATGAGTCGGACTGTTCTTGGAGAAGAGTTTGTGGGTAGGGGCATGTATTGCTTTACAGTGCTATCAGTGATTATTATTATTATATTGTATAAAATTGTTTTCCCTTTATCCTAGCGCTCTCTCTCTCTCTCTCTCTCCACAGTCTTATGTAAGTGACTTCATGTACTGCTGCGCAGTAAAAATATCTGCCTTGACAGTGTATGTTTATTATTATTAATAACCAGCAAGATGGCGCCCGGGGCAGCTCAAGCATTCCTGGAGAAACGCCCGTTGGATTATAACGTCTTAAATTCTTGAAAGACTCCAGGATCCTGTGAAGGCGTCTTCAGCATCTGTCGGATCCGTTTCCCCCAAGAAATCTTCGAAGGCTAGGTCTCCAGGAAGGACCAAATCCCATTCCTTCATAAAAAAAATCCAAAGGATTCAGAGCCTGGAGATCGTCTTGAAGCCCTCAGAAACCCCAAAAGCCTCCTCAATTCATCTACGAGAACATGGGCTTATTCATCTCCAAGAACATGGGCTTCCCCCAGAGAAATCCTCGAAGCCTTTCATCTCCATAAACCTCTGTTCTTTAGTGTTGTGCAAGAAATCCCAAGGCTACAGAGCCTGTAGATTGTCTTGAAGCTTTCCGAAGCCCCATAAGCCTCTGGAATTCCCAGAAGTCTTTGGAATTCCCAGAAGCCCTCGGGATTCCCAGATTCCCTAGTCACCCCAGGGGGGGGGGCAGGGGCAAGATTCACGTGGAAATTATTTTTATATATTAAATTATCATTCCCACCCATTTACTTTTCATCATATTTCCTTACAGTGTTTGATAAACTGCATAACCTTTTCTAGGTAAGTTTACGTTTATTTCCAGTTTCACGCGCGAGCACACACATATATAATATATATATATATATACATATACATATATATATATATATATATATATATATATATATATATATATATATATATATATATATATATATATATATATTTCTCATGTGTTCAGCTCCTCTGGCTTTTCATATTTTTCTTTTCATTTTTTGTTATTTTCTTATTTTCGTTGCACTACCGTTGCTCTCTTCTCTGTGTGTGTGTTATTTTGTACCCTCTCCATCATCCTTGTTCCATTTTTATCGTAATCACTTCTTTTCACCACTCTTCATTTACCAGCCACGGACGTACTGTATTATTGTGTTCAGGCCATTTGCTCTGTGATAATATTTATTGTCAGCAGGGTAAGGGTCATAAAATACAACGAGTTTGAACTGGATTCTGCTTGCATTATCGGGTGTTCACGTGATATATAGGTTTAGCGTTATTTTATCAGTTTTGTTTATTTCCTTTGAATCCTTTCTTTCTCCTCCTCCTCCTTTTTAGCATCATGCTAAAGGCTTCGACATTTTTTAAATTGAATCCGTTACTCGTTTATGCCCTAGTATAATAATTTTTGTGATTTATAGATCTCATTACCATGAAATTTTTATTTTGAGTTTTTTGCTTACTTAAATTCGTTATTGATGTATATTTTATAAACACTTTTTTCATGGAGTTTTCATGGAATTATATATATAGAAATATATTGGTCATGAACATGTTTGTTATTGGCATATTCACGAGTCACCTAAATCTTGAATAAACCACCATCGCCCTCCTTGAAGCACATAAAATTGTATAAGAGTCACCCTTCAGAGTTGAGCTAAAAGATCTCGTTGGTTTTTTCAAAGTTATCGTAAAATATTGATTTTGAGCTCTATTCTTGATATTTGAAATCGGCACAGGTGGTGGTGGTGTACAGTTGTTCTTTCCATTTTTAAAAATTTCCTTAATGGACCAAGAATACTGTGCGAGATCAGTAAATGTAATCTTTCTTTAAATTTATGTATATCCTGAAACAACCGCACTTTTTCATCTTGCAAATCGTTTACACAAACATTACATTTAACTAGTCAGATGGGGAACATATAATAAATAACGTCATTCTTTTCAGGGTGGTTTGTTGTGTGATTTTCCTTTCATACAGCAGACTAAACAGAAATGGCTTGCACAAACAATAATAAGCCGAAATTTCCCTAAAAAATTCAAAGCACAGGTAATCATGGCATACAGGATACCTAAGTGTAAGAATTTGGAGGAATTATCGCTTTCCTTTCAGAAACATGGATTTTGCCACCGCTTGCATTTGGTTTTCATACAAAATTTGAAATTCTTAAATATTACGGCTTCCAAAGTAAAATTATTTGATAAGGTAAGTGCAAATCAGAAAGTTTGTCTCTTTATGAATGGTGTTCTTTTTCATGTCCATTTTCTTTTTGCCTTTATTTTTTTGCCAAAGAGATGGGTGTTGGTGATAGTTCCTAAATATATGTGCACGATATCCTTAGACTGAAGCATTTCCCCCAGAAAATTTCAGTTGTTCATGAATGGAGTTCTTCACGCAAGGCTCTCTTCGGTTGGTGTGACTCAGAAACAGAATCCTAATGCCTAGGCTTATGGCCTGCCGTGACCTCGTGCAGTCCACTTCCTCCACTTTGATCTATGGTTTAATTTATTTTAGCGTCAATAGCGTAGACGTTGTGATGCCAGTTTTAGTAGCCGTGATCAGTCATTCAACCAGTCAGCTGTTGTTGCATCAGGTTGTCTTGGATTCTCTGGCTTTCATTGCAGAGTGTACTGCGTGCATGAGATTTGTTTGTTTTGTACCTTTATTGCCTTGCTGATTGTGCTTATTTCCCTTCCAGTATTGCCTTGTTGATTGTGCTTATTTCCCCTCCATTAACCATATTTTGTGCTTGTGTGGTGTAAGGGGAAAGGGGTCTTTTCTGGGTTTTTCATTTGTCTGTAGTGTGCAAACCAAGTGGGTGACCTCTCTTTGTCTTGTGGTGTTGAGCATCCTGTGTCAGCCACTCTTGTGAAAAATGGCTACCTTGGGACATTCCATTCAGTAAATTTGTCTCCCTTTGTGGTGATCCACATTCAATTTGCATTTTGTCCAGGGGGAAAGAGTTTACGAGAGATGAATGATGATGTGTGTGTAGTGCATCGATTGGGAGGATTTGCAGCGGATGCTCTATGAGAAGAGGAGGCAGAAGAAGATTGTGTTCTCTGGGAAGACTATCCCTTTGCCAGGGCTGCCTTTGGTTCCAGCCTACCCTAGACCTCCCCCATCCTGCAACACCACCTGCATCTGCCTCTCTTTCCCCAAAGGAGATGATTCAGCACATGTTGAATAATTCGGTCACCCAAGTTCATTCAGGCCAGCCACCAGCATCAGGAGAATCACAACTTCCCATCCTAGTCCTGGGGAACTGGAACTTGCCTCTGCCGGAAGACTTGTGCCCTTCCTGGGCAGTGTCTCATATAGCAAAACAAAGAAGTGAGGTGACATCCACCAAGAAGAGGACAAGATCTGGTTTAGTGACCTCCCTCTCCTGACCCCCCCTCTCCCTACCCTGCAAGTATCAGTGTTTGGAGCGAGGTCGATTAGCAGCCGTGTCAAGAGTAGGTGAGCAGAGAGGTCTCTGTAGGTCACCTCATCGGTCATCTCCCTGGTGTCCCACCTGCCACATAGGGACAGATCTGCATCGAGGCTGCGTGGAACGATAGACAGGTGTCATCGGGGCAAGTGCCTCACAGGACTGTGTCCACCAAGGAGGTCATGTTCTCCAAGGAGTACAGGACTTCAGCGGATTAGTTCCCCATCAGGATTGCTCCACAGTGAATGCAAGTGTTGTGGAGGCTGTTCGACAGGGCCTCTTGTCCCTGCTTGGAGAGGAGAGAGAGTGTTTAGGCTTATGTCGAAGTTGTCGCCCTGCTCTATCTCCCGCTGTTCTGAGCATTGTGACTCATCTTCCAGTCCCACCCAAAGCAAGAAGAGGTCCTCACTGTCTCCAGGTTTATTGGGGTTTCACCCTGCCCATTGCCACTGAGAGAGGTCGAAGACCAGCTAGGATAGACCCCCCAAAGACAGGCATCGCCTTACAATAGAAACACTTCTCTGTTGTCTGTTTTGGATGACCTGAGGAAAGACTCAGATAGGAGTCCAGCAGACCACAATGGACAGGGTGACTTGGCACATCTGGAGGCCCCCAAATTGGGAACATGGGTTTCTTGACTTAGTGACCCACATTAACCACCACCTAAGTCTCACCGACTCACCTGTAGCAGCTGCCAAAGACTCCGAGTGGTGAGCCTGCTATAAGCAGATGGCAGAGATGTTGCCAGAGGTCAAGCAGTCCTTCCTCCTCCCTCTGTCACCTCTGGTCTGAGGCTTGATAGAGGAGCTAGGCAGCTTGGTGGTGGGACCTGTGAAGTCCTTGGCTGCACTTAGGTCAGAGAAGTTGCTCATCAAACAAAATATGTGCCACCATCCTGAGAAATATCAATCCATCCATTGGCAGGTTGGGGAATAGTGTTCTGCTTGAACAGTTCAAGCAGGCAGCAAGGTAAAATTCAATAGTGCACAGGCCATCGTAGAGTTGGGACTAGCCAGAACAATCAGAGGAGAAGTTTGGATGTGGCCCTGCAGAACTTTGTCTTTCCATCCTGCCCATAGATGGAGAAACAGACCAGGGAAAGAGGAGGATTAAGTTGGGAAGCAGACCCTCCACCTCAAGCTGCTGCAAGTTTGGGGGTGTTGGCTAGCCGACAAGTGGGCAATGTGGCAGCAGTACATGGCGTTGTGGGTGGGTGGTGACAATGCTATATCAGGGGTACAGGCTACCATTCGGACCTATGATAGCGCCTTTGACTCCCCATCCCATTCTGTTAATATTCTAGAGGCTGAACTTGCCAAAGGAGGGACCCTTACAGAAGGAAGTAGAATGGGGTGGTGGAGGTCATGTCTGACAACTCCCCTGGATTCTGCACCTCTTCCTGGTAGAGAAAGCATTTTGGGAGGGGTTAGCCTGATGGCCCTGAACAAGTTCCTGGAACAGACACCCTTCTCCATGGGAACATCCTAGTTAGTTCTGGCATCTAGAAGAGAGGGGGACTATACATGACCTCGGTGGACCTGCAGGATGCTTACCTCCACATTCCCATTCACCTCAGCTCAAGGAAGTACCACTGGCTTGTCACCATGGGTGCAGCTTAGCAATTCATGGCTCTCTGCTTCACCTTGGTAACAGCACCATGGGTCTTCAGAAGCCTTCCAGTTTGTGTATTGGTCACGTACCCAGGACATATGTCTGCAAAGATGTCTGGAGGATTGGAACATCCTCGCCTCGTTGAGAGAGAGGAAGTGGAAAAAGTGAAGGACATAATCTTGGAAAGTCCTTGGAACCCAAGACCCGCTTCAGGCACCTGGGAATGACGATTCATATGGAGGTGGTAAGAGCCTTCCCTTCAAGGGAGGGAATAGCAAGACTTAGGGACATCTCCATCAACTTTCTCTCCCAGAGAGCACCACCAACCAAGAAGTGGCAGATCCTAGCGGGCCACTTGGTCTCTCTCGAGAAGTTGGTTTCGAGGGGCAGAGTGCACCTTCAATCCCTCTAATGGCAAGTGAAGGAGGCTGAGCAATGATCAGGGAAGGACCCATAGCAACTCATACCAGTGATGAAGAAGGTAAAGGAGGCTCTAGTCATGTGGAGGGACCCAGCCAACTTGACATGGGAGGAGTCCTCAGCGAGCCATTGCCAGAGATGTTAGTATTCTCTGATGAATCCTGAAAAGGCTGGGTGCCAGTGGCGCACTTTACCAGAAAGTGCACTTTGGGGATGTGTTCTCCCAAGTAGAGAGCACAACACAAACACCCTGGAGATGAGAGTAGTGTTGTTGGTGATCCAACACATAACATCACCTCCAGGGCCACCTGGTGGTTGTGACGAGCAACACTGTGCCAGTGGTTGCCCCATCAACAGAGTGGGACAGTCTCCCACCTTCTGTGAATTGATGGTAGTGATGCATGAGTGGGAGGCCTCCTTGAACCTGGAACTGACTGCAGGTACATATTGGGAGAAATGATTGTAGTGGTCCTTGAACCAAAGAATAGTAAACATCATTTGAGATCTATGACAGGGCCTCATGAGTGATATCTTTGCACCAGCCGCCAATGCAGAATTGCCACTTCACTGTTCCCAATACCAGACCAGATGATGGAGATGCAGGATGCCCACCAACATCCTGGGACAACATGGACATGTACACCTTCCCTCCATTCGTCAACTGAGATGAGTACTAAGCAGGCTCTACCAGTCCCAAGGTCTACAGATAACCCTGGTGGCTCGCCTATGGCCACAGGCCAATTGGTATGCTTGCCTGCCCCAACCACCCAACCTTCTGGTGCAGGAGCACAACGGAAGGTGCCATCAGTACCTAGCTGCCCTCCAGCTTCATGATTGGAGACTTATCCAGATCTCTTGTGAAAGAAGGGATTTTCCAAGGACTCTGCAGCAACCATAATAGATACCCTCACACCCTCTTTGATCAGGGTCTACCAGGGGAAGTGGACAGAGTGCCGTTGTTTGTGTCATCAGAGGGACCTCGATCTCCTCAAGGCATCTGGAAAGGTCATGCAGACTACCTGGTTTTCCTGAGGCATGAAAAGACCCTGTCAGTAATGGACATTAAGGTTGAGAATCATAACGTCTCCAAGTCTGGGAGTTGTCGGCCATCCTGAGGGGGTTCTGTAAGAATTAGAGTTGTCAGCCATCCTAAGGGGGTTCTGCAAGAATTCCCTCTGAGGGCAATTTCTTACACCAGGGTCCTTGCCACTTTACAGAGAGCCCCCTACAAACCCACTGGCAGGCCTCAAGATAGGAACCTCACACTCAAGACTGTGCTTTCTGGCATTCGCCCCCGCCAAGAGGCCTGGGGTGCTGCACTGCCTCTCGTATCTGGTCACTCACACCTAAGGTTGGTCATCCATGTACCTGCAATTCATGCCTGAGTTCATGTCCAAGACTCAAGACCCTTCAGCCCCAGACCTTAGATTTAAAGGTTCCTCCATTCCTTCCCTGAAGGATTTCATCTGGGAGACAAAGGTAGATGTTGCTCTTGTCTGGTGACAGCCCTAATTCAGCATCTGAGGAAGACGGCAGGAGGCTCTTTGTCAGTATGGGCAGAACAAAGGAGATATAAAAATACTTTTGTCCTGGCTGAGGGAATCATCACAAGGGCCTACAACACCAGCAGGGACACAGAAGGGTTTCTAGGAAAGATGAAAAGCCCATGACATCGGGCCATTGCCCTGTCAGTGGCAAACATTAGGAACCACTCCTGCCTACAGGTACTAAAGGCAGGGGTATGGAAGTGTCAAACAACATTCATGTCCTTTTACCCATGAGACTTGAACCACAAGTCCTTAGACATGAACACACTGGGCCCCATAATTGCAGTCCAGCAGGTCCTCTAAGGCATTGAGCCCCACCTCCTTCCCACGTAGGGATGGACGAACTTTGCCACAGGCTCCAGTGCACCAGCCAAGACATATAGAAGGACTGGTGAGTGCAGGATGTTATGCCAGTAGTTGAGTGGTGCCTAGGCCCATGACCAAAATGCCATACTTAAGCACCTTCCATTGGCGTATCATACACGGGCATGCCCACCCAGTTTAGTAGGGACAGATCGTTCTCCCACCTCAAAGTAAGTCTTCATTTATGAAAGCGCAGTTTTGTATTCCTGTCAGAAAAAAAATAAATTTTAAATATAATTTGTATATTTCCTAGTATATAAACCTACACTTTCATTAGGGTAGTTTTTACCCATCTCAGCTACCCTTCTGGTAGTTGGTCGATCTGTCCCCAGCAAGTACGTTAATACCAACCTCAGAGACTGATTCACACAGTGGAAGAAGGGGATTGCACGCTGTTGGGTCAGGCCATAGGCCTAGGATTTAGATTTTGTTTTTGGATCAAGATAGCCAATGTGTGCCTTGTGTGAGTAACTCCATTTAGGGCCAGCCCTAGGAGAGCTGTTAATCAGCTCAGTGGTCCAGTTAAACTAAGATATAGGCCTACTTACCTTTTATGAAAGTGTAGTTTTGTATCCTAGGGAAGATACAAATTACATTTAAGATTAGTTATGTTTAAAGTTTAAATGCTGAAACACATCTTATTTAGTCTCAACATCATCAGTATTTCTGTAGCATGTTATTTATAGAGTTCTGTTTTGGCATAATTGCTCAGGGTAACAATAGTGGCGTGCATCCACGCTCCATTAGCCTTTGGTCTTGTTGATGGCAAGGCCACACAAGTAAGTGGGTTCTTACAAGGAGACCAAGAACATGAAGTAGGCTATATGCTGATGAGATGATTATTATTATTATTATTATTATTAAAATTCAGTTTACTTTGAAATATGGGAATGAATTGCAATTAAGTTGGAAAGCTCCCTCTCGGCCACTCAAGGAAATTCATTGCCTAAGAGTGGCATCTAACAAAATGCCTTTCTCGTAAAAAGTGAAAGGAAATTAGATGGTGGGGGGGGGGGGGGATACCAAGCCCAAGAAAGGAAGCATTAAATACATTTGGGAAATGAGACGCTGGTTTGTCAATTCATTTGAATGAATTATCAACTTCAAAATAGTATCACCGAACCACCATTCTCACTCGTTTGTATCTTTTTTGTTAATTTTTAAAAAACTTTTGTACACGTATTTTCTCACATTCAGAACTACAGAATTTATCTATTTATCCACCCTTCTCTGTTCATTCAATCTTCTCTTCAGATTTGCAGCAGCCATAAAAAGATTTTTTTCCCTTCAGTAAACTTTCCTTGTCCCACCAGAAAAATTTACACATTCAATCAATATAATTGCCTTTAATCCTATCCCTATTTTCTTTTATAATTTATGTTCTCCATGCTTCCATCTTACCCAGTCGTTGGTGTTGATTACCCTTAAAGCTATATTTTCACAAGTTTCTCGTTTTCAACATGAAATTCCATCTAAACTTTGGTTCAAGCAAATAATAATGAGGTATATCCAAAGTCATTCATTTTCTGAACATTACATCCATCAGTTGCTTTTCCTCTACTCAGAACAATGCATAATCAAACAAAGCTATAATTTTATGTGTATATATATATGTTTGTGTGTGTGCAAGTGATATTTTAAACTCAATATCTTGTGAATAGCTTACACCAAATTGGTTATAATTGATTTATGCATCAGTACAGCCAGGAATCGAACCTGGACGTGTGTTTTTTTTAGTGATAAACGTTCGGCTTGACCATTTGGCTATCAGGAGAGACGGAAGTTTATATCATCTCTGCCTGTCGAATTCAAGTAGATATCAGCCCAAATCCGCCAGGGTAGCTGAAAGGTCAAGTCGACCTTTTAATATTGTATTTAAAACACAGCTCCATGTTAGACTCATGGCCAGTCCAGGCGCACTTACCAAATAATTTATAATTCCCTTTGGGTGTAATTTATTTCCAAGATAGTGAATTCTGTATAAAGTAATGCTTGTAGCTTAACGTTTGCCATTATAAAAAAACATACACTTTAACCAAGTGCAAAAGTTATCAAGAGATTATTTATACTGTTTTTCTTGTTTTATCAAAATATGTAATTAAATTCCAGTTATTTAATTAGAGCTTTCATTATTTGCGCTTACATTTCTAGTTTGTGGGTTGGATTGCTTTGGTGAAAGGACGCTATTCTGCGTGAATTCTCATGCAGAATAGTGTCCTTGGTAGTAGGTAATCATAGCTCCCTCCTCAGAGTGGCTTAGTTGCTTACGGAGTTCGATGAAGATATGGTGAAAATAATTACATTCAGTATCCCAAGCCAAGCCTTCGGGGCGGGTCGGGATTGAAAGTTCATCGAAGATTTTTTTGTAAGATTTTGATATTTAGTTTTCATTTTGATAAGTTTTACATCAAAAGATTTAAGCAAAATGTTTTCATTGTATTTAAAATTGTCAGAATTTTAATTTTCCTTTCCTAAAATATAGTGGGATAGGGCATCTTATACTTTACTTTAGTCTGAAGTACATGATAGTTTCCTGAATATGACACACTCATGACCTAGTGTACTTTGACTTTTGATTGAGAAATGTAAGCTTTATAGTGCATGCAAATGCAGTTTCGTTTATTTACACGTGCACTCCTGTGTGCCTGTCTTTAGACTACTACAGGCATCCAGGAGTTTTGAGTTTCTCTTCCAAACAAGCAGCGCGCTACTTGGTTGCATCTGTTTCCAGTGTATGTGTATGTACTGGCTCAAACGTTGTCATTTGTTTCTTTATTTGAATTTAAATCCTCGTTGCTATTATTAGAATTTGATAGAATATGAAAGGGGAGAGAAAAGGAAAGAGGGTAGTGTCATTGCAGTGTAAAGCCCTGCATTAAACCAACGACCCCCTTTGTTTCTTTTTCTTATCACAGGGATTAAATTAGAGAGGATTTCCTCTGAATATGATATAATCTCCTCGAATAACATTATTCCTGTTTGTTAACGAATCCTCAGGCTCTGCTGGGGACCATTATAATATAGTTACGAGGCAGATATAGGCATAATTGGGTGATATTTTGTTTTTGCGAGATACTTTTTTTTTTTTTTTTTTAATACAACTTAGAAGTTCTGGAATGGAGGCTTTCCTTTCTCCTCATGAGGAAAACAACAGGAAGCTTCTTAATTCAAAGGGTATATATTGTGAATGTTTTGTGTGAGATTATTTTATTATTATTCAGTAGATGAAACTTATTCATATGGAACAAGCCCACAGGGGCCATTGACTTGAAATTCAAGCTTCCAAAGAATGTGGTGTTCATTAGGAAGGAAGAGGAATAAAAGGAAAAACAGAAAGAAGAGATCTTACTTATTAGAAAAAAAAAATTTAGATGAAAATATGAAAATGCAAGGAGAATAGTATTAGGGTAGTAATGCATTGCACCCTTGCTTGAACTTATGAAGTTCTAATTACCCGACTTCCTCTGGAAGGCTGTTCCACAGTCCAAAGGTGTGAGGAATAAAGGACCTCTGGAATTGAGAAGTTCGCCAGCGTGAAACATTTACTGCATATTGGTGCTGCTGTTCAGCGAATCTGGTTGCTCTTGGCAGATAGAGGATCAGGGATCAGTTGTGAATGTGAAAGATCTTTATTGAAATACAACTTATGAAAAAGTGACAAACAAGAGACTATCCGTCGACGGTCCAAGTCATAACTGCTACTAATAGGAAAAAAGAAACCTACCACCACGAACAACTCTGAGGAGAGATAAATCTCTGGCAGAGGCATACATCCACACCGGAGAACAGTATTCTAGTAAAGGAAATGCAAATGACCTAATACAGGTTGCATTGATTTTATCAGTTATAAATATACGAGGCCTTATGAACAATACCTAATTTTTTGTGCGGCATTTGCTGAAACTTCATTATATGTGTCTCAAAAGTTAGATGTGAGACAAAAGTTACACCTGAGTAGTTAAAGCTTTAGACTCATTCAGCAAAGCTCCACCCACCTGAAGGGGAGGATGGGGGTGAAATCTGTACGAGATCTGCTAATCAATAGTGTTTTCGTTTTACTGGAGTTCAGCCTCGTACACCTCTGACTACACCATTGTCTGATCTGGTCCATTTCCCAATTGAGGCAGGGGAGCTTCGTTTCTCGTAAGTGGAGACTTGACTACACCCACAAGTGTTGCATCATCAGCATACTGAACAATCTAGGCCAACAACCATATCACTTGTTTATACTAAAATTAACAGTGAAACAAGAACACTGCCCAGTGGAACTCCAGACACTAGAGGTCTTGGTTCACTAAAGTTCCCATCCACAGCAACTCGCTGCTGCCTACCTGCAAGGAAATCTTGAAGTAATCCTAAAACATATCCACCCACTCCAAGATTCTGAAGTTCATAAATAAGTGCCTTATGATTTACTAAATCGAAAGCAGCCCTAAAACTATTTGAATTACTCTGCACTCAAAACCCTTATCTAGGTTCCGTTGCAAATGGCATATCAGGTCTAAAAAAGAGCATCGC
The DNA here is from genome assembly GCF_040412425.1 of Macrobrachium rosenbergii. Taxonomy (NCBI): domain Eukaryota; kingdom Metazoa; phylum Arthropoda; class Malacostraca; order Decapoda; family Palaemonidae; genus Macrobrachium; species Macrobrachium rosenbergii. Next base: position 17,834,777 of record NC_089795.1, on the reverse strand, counting down.
AGGTCACTAACTGTTTCCTGTATGCATATTAACTATTAACTAACAATCCTTTAGATTCCACATACTTTTATGGTGGCTTAAAAATAAGATTTTCAGCAACTTTGAAGAGCGCAGAGAGAATAGAGATCGGCCTATAGTTACTGCAGTCTGCAGATATGCCACTCTTTGGAACAGGCGCTGTATTACTAAGCTTGCGCTCGTCCACAAAATACTATGTCGACATAAAAATCTATAGAATCTGTTAATCTTGGGAGACAACCACCTAGAAACTTTTTTAAAAAACAAAGGGAAGAAACCATCAGGATCTTCAACACCCCAGCTATCAAGATTATCCAGATTTTTCTTAACGTTCCTAGAGTGAAATGCAAATTTAGTAAGAATAGGTTCAGGATGACAAGTGTCAGGGAGAGGGACATCCTCAGCTGATTGCTTAGCTTCAAAAGCTCGATGAAAGCAGTTCAGCCTTTTCACAAGGGCCATTAACCAATCTCCCCCTCCCTTGACATGGTGAGGGGGCTCTTGAACCCCAGGAATTTATTCCTGGATGTGAGTCCAAGAGTCTCATATATTATATATTTCTTTGGACTAATGTTGAATTTTCCATTTTTTTTTTTTTTTTTTTGTAAAATTTATTGGACCTGATAAATAGAAAATGGTATCATAGCTGGGATTGGCTTTATATCGGAAGGTAAATAGTGGGAACTGTGGTAGGACCACCAATTACCCGATAATGTTTGGACCTGAGAGAATCGGGTTGATATCTCAAAGGCAGAACTTTTAATTAGGGCTGGACCACGGATTCCTGGGCGATCTGGTGCTAGGTATAGGAGTCGGCATTCTATCTGGTTTGCCCATAACATGATTAGGGTGGGGATGATTGTATTCTTGTAATACTCTCAGTCCTAGCAAGCAGGTTTGGCTTACACTTGGGCCACTCTAATCATGTTGTGCCATCCCCTGTGGGGTAGGGTAAGGTTTTCAGGTTATTTTTTTTTTCTCCCTCTCAAATCTTTATAATAGGTAAAAATAAAGATTCTAGTATCTCGGGGGCCCTTTGATGGTAGTGACTCGGTGCAGTTGAGGAATGCTGGAACCTCCTCTGACAATTGTTTAGAAAAATGTAAAAGAAACCTAAGTGTAATTACACTAGAACCCTATGCCCCAGTACAGAGTAAATGTAAAAAAAACGTAAATATTGACTTGACCCAACCTTGACTCACTTCAACTCCCTTTTTGGAAGTGGAAGTTGGTCAACGTTTCTAACCATGGAAACAGAACGACAAATTAAAGCCCTGAATTTGGAAAACTTCTTATTAAAAAGAAACTCAGCAACAGAAATGCCGTTCAGATAAATAAAAATGCACATGTGGCTTATAGAAGCCAAACAAAAAAACCAATCTGAAGACTATTTATCCATAAAAAGTATCGACAATATGAATGTAAAAGTAAAGAAGCATGACACTATGAAACAGCATTCAGGTTTCTACTGTACTTCCTGAAAATGATGACGAACCGGTTGATAAGAATATGCTGTTAGACTCTATTAAAATGAGATATCCCAAAGTCCAAGATTGTGAGGTATATATAATACCAAGTAAACAGAATAATAAAGTATTAAGAATTGCAAAAATAAAATTTGAGGGTCAAGATCCCCCTCAAAAAGTAGAAATTATTGGGCCTAGAGAATAGGCCTTATGTTCCAAAGCCACTACAATGTCAAAATTGTAAATATGAACACAAAGAAAAACTGCTGAAATGAACCTATATGTGCTTATTGTGGATCTGACGAATATGCCTCACGATGGAAATGTAGTGAGCCAAAGTATGTAAACTGTGGACAAGATCATCATCGTATACAATACAGAATTGAAAATGTTACAAGAAAGGTCAGGGATTTCTATAAAAGAGGTTAAGTTGGAATTAAAAGTGAGAGGATCCATCTAAGAAACATACATATTCTTCAGTAGCAAGAACCAATAATGAAACAAAAATGCATACAGATAGAAGTAATGGAGCACAAAAAAGTAAATCGCAAGAAGAAATTAATGCTCAAGGGGGGAAAAAACTAAAATGGTAAAGAATAAAGAAACAAGTACAAATGACATGGATAACATTTTATCAAATTCGTTTGAAATATTAATGCAGACAGGAGCACAGGAGGATGCTGCTACGGAAGTAACAGAGGAGTGTCGTGATGGACTGGAAATTAAAGATAAAAAGGTCTTTGGAAAGAACACCACCCAAAACAAAGACACCAACAATTATTAGAGAAACATCGGTCAAACCAAAGACAAAAGATATGAAGAAAGAACAAAACAAAAACAAGCTAAGAATATACCTTTATCTCCTAAAATAATAGTAAAACGGATACAGATATCCAAAATACCGAAGAAGTGGAAGAGAACCATACCATAGATGATAATGATTATGTCAAGGGAGAAGAAATTACTCCATTGCCCATAATTGGTACAAGAACAAATAAAGAAATATGATAACACATGTCGATGTAGTGATTGTTTCATTGCATTGTGCAATAATAACAAAAACATAATTGATGGTTTATCAAACATAAATTTTATGAAATATACCAAAAAAGAAACCACCGATTTAAGCACCCATGGAAAAGGTTGCATGTGCGTTGAGCACTTGATATAATATAAAGAAAAACAATTGAATGTCATGAGTAAATTATTAGAAAAAATCCAAGTTGATAATACAAAAGAAGAAAGCAAAACTCAACCAATAAAACAATATTTTTATAATGTGAACCAATGATATTATGTTTACAGCATGTCAACAAAACAGCAGCAATAGGTAAATACACCTTAGCATCAACATCATGCGAGGAAGAAGGTAATTTAGGTACAGCCATGTATGTACAATAACAAAGTAGTTTATGACAAAGTACCTGTAAACATTACTGACTTGCAAATATCTGGTATTAGAATCCGAATAAAAAAATGGTAATTATGTACAGTTTATACAACCCACCTAATAAAAGTTGTGGCATTGATAAACTTAAAGAATTACTTAACAGTGCCAAGGAGCCTACAATAATAGTAGGTGATTGTAATGCTCACAACCTGGTATGGGACTATAATTGTACAAACTCAAATAGAGCAGGAATTAAAATAGAAGAATTCATAGATTCAAACGATATGTGCTGTATAAATAACGAAATCAGCACATATTTTTCAAAAACACTTGGAACGTTTTCCTCAGTAGACTTAATTCTATGTACAACAAGCATAGTAGACAGATTGGGTTGGAATACAGTTGACGACTTGCATACCAGAGATCATTTCCAAGTATTAATTTCATTATTACAAAGTAATCCTGCCATGTCCCTCAATATAACATTTGTAAAACAGATTGGTAGCGATATGAATTCCACACTAGGAATATCCCACCATTTGAGTATATACAAGATCATGATGAAACAAATAAGTTTCTTATTGATGTAAATAAAAATGCTGCTGATAAAGCAATACCAAAATCAAAATCCCATCCAACAAAACAGAAAGTCCCATGGTGGTCTGAAAAACTAACAAAATTGATAAAAATAAAACACCGGATTGGAGGATGATTAGATAATTTAAAGTTCGGTAAAATAAATAAAGCATTACCAATATTAGAAGAAAATTTACAAAAGCTAACTATATTATTATTAGAAATTGAAACATTAAAACCTCTATAAAACAAAGTATCTGCAGAATTTAAAAAGGAGGTAATTCGAGGAAGAATTTTTTCATGGAGGAGATATATAACAGATCTCTAATAACACGACCCATACAAAAAATATGGGAAAAATTCAGGAGAAAATAAATGGTACCCATGTTAAACCACCTAGACATGCTATATCAAAAGATGGGTAAAAAATACTAAGACCCAAAAGAAATAAGTAATATAATAGAAAATTTAGCAAAAGTAAGTAGTGACAAAAATTTAGATTAGCACTTGCGCACAAAGAAAAATGTTATAGAATTAATAACAATAAATTTTGAAACCATAGAAGATATATAATAGAAAATTTAATATGGAAGAGTTGGAATTTTCTCTGTTGAACAGCGATAAATCTGCCCCTGGAGGTGACAATATTTGTTTTGAAATGGTCTGCCACTTAGCACCTTTGGGAAAGTATACTTTAATATTAGAGTTTTATAACCACTTATGGCTTCAAAATTTATTTCCTTATGAATGGTGTAAAGCAATAATTATTCCTATCCCCAAACCTGGAAAGGATCCCATTAATGTAAACAATTACAGACCAATTTCTTTAACAAGTTTATGTAAATACTAGAGAAAATGGTACATTTGAGAAAATAAAATTTTGACTCCCACTCAATTTGGGTCACAATGTAAGAGGTCTACACTGGATTCTCTGTCTAATTTGGAAGACCACATACAAAGGGGATTTGAACGAAAACAAATGACCATAGCCTTTTTTTTTTTTTTTTTTTTTTTTTTTTTTTTTTAAACATTGAAAGGCATATGATACTACATGGAAATATGGAGTATTGAAAAGTTACATAAAACCAGCATCCGTGGACATTTACCCAGGTTCATCCAAAACTTTCCGACAAATCGCACTCTTCTAGTGATAATTGATGTACTGTCAAAAACATTTCCACTTGAAAATGGTGTTCCACAAGGAAGCGTCCTTAGTGGCACACTGTTTACGTTGGCTTGAAAGTAACTTGTATATGGGTGACTGCCATATATTCTGCGTCGTCTATAAAACATGCAGAGCGAATCATTATTAGAACTATAATAAAAATAGATTAATGGGCCTCATCTGACTGGCATAATATATTCTGCATCTTCTATAAAACATGCAGAGCAAATCATTAATAAAACTATAATAAAAATAGATGAATGAGCCTTATCTGTAGGCTTTAAATTATACGTACAAAGGACTCAAGCAATAATGTTTTATAAAAATAAAAATGGAAAAAAGGTGAAGAAATAGATTTAAAAATCAGAACTCATTCCATACCAATTGACCAAACAGTGAAATTTCTAGGATTAGTATTTGATACTCACGTGAACTGGAAAGCCCACATAACATGTGAAATCTAAATGTAAAAGAGCATTAAATCTAATGCTACTGGGGGAGCTGAAAGACATACACTTACTATACTGTATAAAGCAACAGTTTTGTCTATCATTGATTATGGAAGCGAAGTATATGGCTCAGCATCAGACGCAATGCTGAAAATGTGGGATCCAAATCACAATGAAGGCCTTAGAATATGTTCTGGAGCCTTTAGGTCATCACCAACATCATCTTTATAAGTCGAATATGGTGAACTACCACTGTCTCTCTATAGAGAGTGTGTAACAATGAAGAGTGCCCTGAGAATTCAGAGAAGTGATTCTCCAACCAAAAAATTATTGGAATAATGAGATGTTTATAAACAATCATCCACCACCTTTCCCTAATAGAGCTAGAAGACTGTTTGAGACGTTGAATATAAATGTGCAATTGCCTTCGATAGTAAAATTACCACCTCCTTGGACTATGAATAAAGTAAGAATTTGCACACTTAAGATATTTATCAAAAAGCTACACACGCACCCCAGAACATCGGACACAACATAGAATAGAGCATACAAGCCGAAAAGGTCCACATTACTCAATATACACAGATGGGTCTAAATCAGAACATGTAGTGGGATATGCAGCAGTATCCCGAGACAAAATGTATCAGTTTGCTCTACCTGATGGTGCCTCTGTATTTACAGCCGAGCATCAGCCATAAAAATAATTAAAGAAACCTCATGTAATATATTATTTTGTTATTTTTAGCAACTCTAGAAGCATCATCGAAGCCATTCAAAGTTACAAACCAAAAAATAGCATTGTACAAGAAATAAAGTTATTTCTCCATAATTTATATAATAACTGGAAAAATATAGAAATATTTGGAGCCCTGCCCATGTAGTGATTGAGGGAAATGAAGAGGCTGATGAAGCAGCCCATATGACTAGATAGACTGTAAATATCCCTTTTAACGATTATATAACACATAAAAGTAGGCATTATAAACAAATGGCAAAATAAATGGAATGAAGAAGCTGGAAAAAAAGTTGAAGCAAATAAAACCAGGAGTTAAAAAATGGAGTTCATACCAAAGAGAGAGGCATTCGCAAGTAATTCTGATACGTGTCCGAATAGGCCATACTCGTCTGACGCATGGACACTTAATGAGATAAATATAGGAAGCCATGGGGTGTAGTTTTATATACGTATTCTTAATGACATCCCACAAAATCTTATTATATCCAGTCTACACTGCAAGTGATAGGTGTGCAGACCCATTTACAAATATATATATATATATATATATATATATATATATATATATATACCACCTAGTGAACTCTTCCCCAGATGAATTTGAATCTTTTATCCAGCAGCTACCACATCCTTTGTTATTGTGGTAGAAACCCTCTTTGGGGTGATATCGTTACCAATCAAAGAGGAAATTGCCTGTTTATAGAAAGTGAAAACGTGGGAATCCTCAACACCGGAGTCTACACATTTTCATGTTCAAATGGCAGATTGTCAGCATTTGACTTATCTGTATGTAGTGATTACTGCCTTATTGATTTCATTGGAGAGGGATAAATGATAGATTTACCAGAAACCTTTTTCCAATAGTAATGAATGTAGTCAAATCCCCAACTTATAGGTTACCTAAATGGAACAGTGGTAATTGGGATTGGGTAACATTCCAGGAACACAGCTCAATACGTAGGAATTCCGACATATTTATGTGCCGACCAGTTCCCTGGTGGACTCATAAATGCCAGGAAACTCGTAGAACTATGAGGTCAGCTTTCACCAGATGTTGCTGACGAAACTGTGTGTATTACCGTAGTGAATTTCGAAAAGCAAGAGCTCATTTCCACTTGGAAATTAAAAAGGCACAAAAGGAATTTAGACAAATTTTATATTTTCACTGCATTAAAAAACACCCCTGACTTTAATTTGCAAGAGATTTAGAAGAATAGAAGGCAAATTTACTCCTTATCAACCTCCAATTGAGAAGACCAGTGGTTATGAAGTAGCTGATCTGCAGTTAGTGGCAAATGAGTTTGCCAATCATTTTGCAAATATTGCAAAGAATAATGATGCCAAACCGTATTCAGTTCAGAGAAGGGTAATGGAACAGGTAGAATTTGACTTTTGATACGTCAAGGAATGAACAATACAATGTACATTTTTACTATGAAGGAATTTGAATCAGACTTAAGCAAATGTAGTGACTCAGCTCCTGGACTGAGGGAATTTGAATCAGACTTAATTAAATGTAGGGAATCAGCTCCTGGACTGTTACAGTATAACATTTTCAGTGGTTAAGCATACCCTTAGAAATACCAGATTTTTCATGTGAAGCTTTATTAACAATTTCCCGAGAACGTATCTTCCTTAAGGATGTGTGAGATGTTAAAATTACTGTCAATTATGAAAACCAGGGAAAGAACCATTCAAGAAAGATAAGTATTGTCCCGTTGCAAGATCATGTGGTGAACACATTTGATGAAGTACTTGAAAAGTGGTCAATATTTTTTGCCTTCTCAGTGTAGTTTTCGAAGTACGCACTCCACAACTAATGTGTTGGTTCGAATGTAATCTTCAATATGTGAAGCTTTCGCCAACAAACAGCATCACGCCACCGTTTTCTTATGATACAACATGGGATATAGCAATCTGAGGGTTTTCTATGAATGTAACCTGAGAGGCAATTTGCCTATATATATATATATATATATATATATATATATATATATATATATATATATATATATATATATATATATATATATATATATATATATATATATATATATATATATATATCAAGGCATTTATTCAGGTTCAGGTAGGAGCAACAATGTCAGATGTATTCACCAAGAAGACAGAGTGCCACAAGGAGTGTAACCGTGTTCACCTTAGCAATCACTGTTGTGTCCAAAATTTTTTCCCCGGATGTAGCTTATACTTTTTTTATTTTTTATTTATTTATTTATTTTTTTTCTTCAGCAACTAGGATGGTAGTGGGCTGAGATGGATGGATTTAGGTTTTCAGCTAATAAAATGGTAACCATGCACGTTTGCTGTATAAGAGGGTTCCATCCTGATCCAGATCTGTTCATACATGGGCAGAGAATTTCATGTGTTTGTGAAACAAGGTTTCTTGGGTTGATTTTTGACAGCAAGCTGTCCTAGATTCCGCATCTGAAATATATTACGACAAAATGCGTGAATGCAATGAATATTCTGAAAGTTCTGTCTCAACAGCCTTAAAATGCTTAATTCAATTCTGGAGGGATGAGATTGTCTACAGGGCATTTAAATCATCTCTCACGGAGAGCATACTTGTAGGCTCTGGTGTGATGCCTCTGGATCTTTACTACCAACGTCTGCTGGGTTGGGGCTGGTACAAATTTCAGAGGCTCCCTCTGTCCTTAACCAGCATTTGCATCAGAAATGAAAGGCTTTGGCAATTTTATGAAAATCCCATCAAGCAATCTCAACCATTTGCTTGTAGAATAAAATGTATAACCAGGCAATTAAACATGCCATAGAAGATTTTACCAGCTGCGTATCCGGTTGGCCCCCCTGGAACCTTCCAGAGGTAAATTGGTGTAGATATTTAATTCGACAAGAGGAATGTCCAGTGAGGCAATGAGTTCAATATTTTTAGATCATTCTTCCCAACATGATAACTCTGTTGCAGTTTTCACGGATGGATTTGGAGTGGCCTTTCCTGATGTAGAAAGAAGTGGGAGGTTATCAGATCTGTTGTGTTTGTTTATACAGCAGAACTGCGTGCATTTTCAAAGGTCTTAAAGGAATTTTTAACTCAGAGTGGAAATAGTTTTGCCATATGTTGTGTTCTTCAGTCTGGGAATATTTTAACTCTTTAAACACTGGCTGTTTAAACACTGGCTGCTTTTAATGAAAAGAAGAGTTAAAGAAGTAAATTTTTGGTGGGTGCTTCCCATGTTGGGATGGTTGGGAACGAGCAAGCTGATGAACTTGCAAAGTCAGCAGGCACCTCTCCAGAACCCAGATGATGTCTGCTACCATGAAGGGATGTTATCCTCTTCTAGATCAGAAAATGAAAAACCTTTGGCAGTCCCTTTGAAAAATATTGTAGAAAAAAAAATGCTCATTATTATATCATAAGTATCTCCATGGCTATATCCCTGTATGCCAAGGATACAAGAAACGATGTTGTGCAGACTAAGTAGTTTAGACCTTGGGTCATTCAAACTGACTCAGGGGTTCTTGATGTCGGGTGAAAATCTTCTGTTCTGCGATGACTGTATTGCACCCTGTATTGAGGCATTTGCTGGTCGAATGTATCAGTGTTGGGAATCTAAGACATGGGTTCCTCTCTTGGGGAGAACTGTAATTTAGAGCAGTGGTATATCTTTGTTAGGGAGGCAGGCCTCCTCAGCAAAAATTAGATCATATACATATACAGTATGTATGGACAACATATATGTATTTACAGATATGATTGTGTGTATGTATGTATGTATGTGTATATATATATAAATATATATATATATATATATATATATATATATATATATACTGTATATATATAATATATATATATATATATATATATATATATATATATATATATATATATATATAAACTCCTTTTAACCTTATTTATTCACCTTTTTAGTTTTCTACTCAATTTATTACGGAGTCTGTAACACAGTTGTTGTGACGCTAGGTTTAGAAGCCATAAATCTAATCAATCCTCGTGTTTTTTTCTCTGAAAGTTATGTAGGATTATTTTTCATCAAGGGTTCGTGGGGTTATTTTACTCTGTTCTTACTATGTATTCTCAGTGGGTTTTTTGGGATTATTTTTCATTAGGGCTTCGAGGGATTATTTTGCATTGTCTTTACTATGTATTTTGGAGAGGCGTTTTCCATTAATGCTTCTTAGTTTACTACATTGTCTTTACTGTGTATTCTCGAAAGGTTTTGTGGGATTATTTTGCGTCAGTGCTTCATGGGACAATTTAGTATTGTCTACACTATGTCCTGTCGAAGGGTGTTGTGGGACTACTTATGTACTCTCAAAAGGTGTTGTGGGATTATTTTACATTAATGATTCGTGGATGTATTTCCAGTGCCCTTTGTCTGTATTCTCGACAAGTTTTATGTGATTATTTTGCATTGTCTTTCCTATGTACTTTCGAAGATGGCGTTGGATGATTTTGCAGTGATGGTTAGTGAGGTTATTTTGCATTGTGCTTACTTGTGTATCATCGACAGTTTTTGTGGGGTTATTTGTCATTGACGTTATTACCATGTATTTTTGTATTTGGAACCATTTAATTTCTAGGGATTATCGCGTTGCTTTGACACAACGAAGGCGACTGTAATGATATCCGTACCGTCTGTTTTCTTTAAAAAGAGTTGGCGGTGATGTCTTTGGTGATATGTCGGTCGCCCTCGTTTATGCATACGCCAGAGACGAATTCTGTGAATCATAAATAGTTTTTCGTAGGGCGAGAACGTGTTTCAATGTGAAATTGCAGCAAAATGGGAATCATGATTTATTCTTCTCTCATAAAGAGAAGCACCTTCCTATATAGGGGACTGAAGTCCAAAGTTTTTTTTTCCCATCGTAGTTTACTAAAATAGAAACTCGACTGTTGTTGGCAATGTTGACTCTTCCCTTGTCACAGCGGTACCGGGAGTATGAGATGGCATTTTTACTCATTTTTCTTCTTTCTTGATGACGAAACAGAGCGAGCGAATTAACAATAGAGTAAATTGGTATAAGCTAATTGCATGAGAACAGTTTTCGGAACAGAGCCTCTGTGTTGACAGATATTTCCTGGTAATGGAGATGAAAGCCCAGTCACTGGAAAATGAAAGAGGGAACGATAATGTGGACGATATATTTTTTGAATGCAGCAAATATTTAATGTGGCTCTTGATGACCATTATTATGATGGCAATATTCTGTCCTGACGTGGAATATGTTGGAGGTTTGTTTTGCAGTATAGTCGTTACTGGAATCTTGTTTTGTTATGCACTGCAAGCATGTTGACGCTAATGGATATCATCTTTGTGCGATTGGAGTGTATTTACACCATTAAATTTTCCATTGGTCCGTAACATTAGCAGAAATATGATATTCAAATTCTCTCTCTCTCTCTCTCTCTCTCTCTCTCTCTCTCTCTCTCTCTCTCTCTCCATAGAATCAAAGTCTATTAAAGACCACTTGACAGTTGGGCAAAACTATATGATGAGGAAAAAATTTTTCTTGCTACATTGGCATGTGGGCTTGAAGGTTCATGTAGAACTGATTTATTATTGGACTACGGTTGGCATTCCAGAGTTTTCTTTTTGTACTTGGTATGGATGACATTTATTTTCCCTCTGAAGAACTTACCAGGTAAGAGGATTGTGAAGCTCAACAAATCGAATATGAAGATCGTAGTGACTGGAATAGTTCTGGTTATATGGTTCATATCTGATGTCAGTTCCCATCCTCATGATTATAAAAAGTCATACAGGAAAGGGAACTGGGTTAGTTCTTACCATTCGCATCCTTCCAAAAGGAGTAAGAAAATCGGTGCTTAATAATGGTTCAGCCACCAAAATTTATTCGCTTGACATGTGATGCATGTTTGACATTCGCTGAAATACTCCTGAAATGTCTTTCGAAGTTCTGTCTTCGTCTAGTTAGTGGTTTTTACCTCCAGTGTAAGTCCTGATCTTAATCTCGAATCCACTTTGAATAAGTTCTTTCTTGTTACTTTCCTTAAGCCACTTTTCCTAGAAGATTCCTGTGGGATTCCGCACCTGTAGCAAAAAACTGTCGTATGGTGTACGACCAACACTCCTGACAATTTCATGAAATTCCTGCTCCAAGTTTTCCTTATTTCCGTTTTAGCAGACTAACGCACGCGCACTGAGGAAAGCGTAACCACAGTGGCGTTAGTGATGAGAATTTAAACTCGAATTTATTCTTATCTCTGAGCTGTATTGTAAAATGTACTACTAAAAACAAATTTATAGTTATCGGAAACGGGAATTATTCATTAATACAGCTAGTTTGACAAAAATAGTTGGGTCAATTCATCTTCTCGCCTTTTACATATTGTTTGTGGAATTTTTATGGTGTCGTATATTGGTGTTAAACTAGCATCACAGCAAAAGGCAAACAACGTAAAAATTTGACGTCGCTCGACAAGAGATGCTGCTTTATTTTGGGAAAATTGGGTCACTGATATGCACCCTAACATTGATGATGACCCAGTTTTATTCAGAAATATAAAATAAAAATAAAAATTTTAAACACGCGTTTATTAAAATGCACTTAAAAATAAAAAATGATTTTTGAGACACCGGGATTTTCTTAAAATTACTCATGTTTACTAAAATATAAGCGTGGTCGCCAAACATGGAAGGAAATGCCACAAGAAAAAATTATATATATCGTTTCTTGTAGCATTTCCTTCCATGTTTGACGCCCACGCTTATATTTTTGTAGACATGGTTAATTGTAAGAAAATCCTGGTGTCTCAGGAAATTACTTTTTACTTTATAGTGCATTTTAATAAAAGTGTTTTTTTTTTTTTTTTTTTTTTTTAGTAGCTAAAGAATTGTGTGTGTGATCCTGTCGAGCTAGAGAAGGTTTGAAAAATCCGTAGTTATTAACTTATTCTCCCTAGTCAAAGAAGGTATGAAAAATCCGAAGTTTCATACAAATCCTGAGATACTGGGAGAGGTCATTGTAGGGTCACTAGAGGTCACTGCTGACCTACTGATCATGTGAGGTTGTATTGTCACCGGGATTGAGCAACCATGCAAAATTTCAAATCCGTCGGACAAAGGGAACTGGTCGAAAATTGAGCTACAAGATTTGAACCAGACAGACAAAAAAGCAAGCTAAAAAGAAGCGTATAACATTCTAATAACAATATCGCACTGACAAATATTTTAATCTTTTGAAAACAGTTAATAGTCTGTGACTACTGGAAATTTTAAATTGAAACTGCCAATTATGTTAAACACTGCCTATAATAGTAGTCACTGGCATGTGTTGATATTTTCTCTGCTAAGCGACCTTAGTGAAGGCCTACAGAGCAGGCCTTCACAAAGGTCGCTTAGCAGAGAAAAAATCTACACATGCCAGTGACTGCTATTATGAGCACTGTTTAACGTTGTGTTGCCCGTGGCAAAAATACATATACTGATGACTCACATCGTTGTTTTTCGTATCATAAACTTTTTCAGACCAAGTGTATATTTTCTCATTAATACCGAATTGGGTTGTAAAATCTACAGTGACGGGTCACCTTGTTTTTTTAATAAAGGCTGAAAATAGCGCTGTTCGTGGTAAATGTACGCATCGGAGTTGATGGCGACATAGTCAAATCTACATTGATTTGCACCGACATTTTTTCTCCTGTTAGGGGCGCGGAAAATATTTTCGCGTAATGTCAGCTAAGTATTAAACTCGTCTTCGGGGGTTTTTGTTAATACTCGGAGATACAAGCGGAAAAAAAGCTCTTTTGTTGGCATAAGAAGAGGGACCTTATTCAGAAGCGCAAGTGACTCCGTTTTGCCTACATGAGTGGAACTTGTTTGATCAGGTTTGATCCTTTTTATAACAGATAGGAGATGATATTCCTGTCAATTAAGAAAGCATGGAAAACGTAAAGTTTAGTTTAGTTGAAAGCAGCACTGCATGCTTTCATAAATAGAACAAGACTAACTGTTTTGTAAGTGGTATTTTAATTGAAAATAAAAACACTTCCTTGAACTAAGCAAATAACGCTTACTGTTTTAGTAAACAGTGGTAATTGGTCCTTATTCTTTTGTAAAGCGCGACAACTCATGCGTAAATCAATTTTTTTTTCTAATTAGGAACAAAGGCAAATCATAAGCTTCCGGGTACATTATGTTACCGTGGTATCATTGTGTGATTTCGAAGTGTTGATTTTGTTAGGAAGAAAGTGCATTTTTGTAAAGACGAATAGGATGTCTTTTTTTTTTTTTTTTTAAGAATGAGAGCTATAAATTTGTTCCTTTCATAAAACAAGAACGACTGCTACTCAAACAGATTCTTTCTCTCTCTCTCCACGTAGGAAATGTCTCTGCGATACCAACTTTAAGGGCTTAGGCACCACTGACAGCCGTGTTTTGTTTGTACCTTTGACCTTAGAGAACGGCTAAATTGGGTATCCCATGAATAAAGCATATGCCCATGAAGAGATCCTTCTCTTTATGTAAGAGATTCTGAGAATGTCAATCGATCATTATTCTTGACGTCATCGTTAGGATTCAGGATGTGAAAATATTGAATGTTGTTTTCATGTCGGTTTGAACTCGAAAGGTATCCTTACAATTTCTATACAAAAAACATTTCGAATATTTGTTGTGGTGGCTTTCATTTTGTTATTTTTGTGGAGAAACTCAATTGTCTGATGTGGGATAACTAGAGGTTTAGAATAATGACATGAAAGTAGAGGACATTTATTGCTTAATTTGAAGTGAGGTAAGTTGGATCAGCCTTTTATTTCAGTGTGTCGGCGAAATCCTTAGAGCGTATTTAAAATAATGGTTGTATCAACTGTTGTAATAAATGACGTTTTTCAAGAAGAAAAAAAGAAGCCTAACAACAGCACCACTATAAAATACTCTTGATTTTCTTTGAAAGAACACCACGGGAAGTTAGTTATGATGATTTTTCCCCATATGATAGAGCGCTGCAATTAGAAGTCCTAGGCTTAAGTCTTCCATTATAAGAACATCTCCACCGTTAAGTACTCTGAACTTTTGCACAGAGAGAATTTTACCAAGGTTATGCTCTAATGACGTTTATTCATGTAAGAACACCACCACAATAAAAAACTGAAGTTTTTTTCATTTTTAATGAAAGAACCCTGGGTTCAGCACTTGGATTCTAGGGGTGGGAACACGGTTAAGGTATTTGTTTTTTTACCCTTAAAAACAACTCGTAGATAAAGGACTGAATACAGAAAACAGTAAAATAGCAACACAGTAAAGTATTCGACTTCTTTCTCTGAACGAGCCCCATCATGGTAATTGATTGATTAATTATGTCTTAAAACTGGCGTCACAGGTTATTGACGCCGTAATAAATTTTAATAGAAAACTAAAAATAGAGTTTAAGAAGAATAACATGTAAAAATGTCTAAAAATAAGTGTTTATAATCATAGTTGTTCTAATATGTTATCAGTACTCATGTGTATATTCTAAAATAACTCGGAAGTCCTTATTGGATTTCTCATCACAGGACTATTGTAATTTATTTATTTTTTATCAATTGTGGATTTCATGAGTGGCTTCAGCTACGATTCCAAGGACTCATCGAAGTAAATCCATGCTTGAGACAAGAAAAACTTTGGTCCGTGTAGCTGCAGAATTCGAAAATGCACAACATTCCATGTAAAACAATCTTTAACCAAAATCATTTTGTATAAATGGCGATTTGTAATAGATGGCACAAAATAATAGTTCATCTAATGGAGGTACAGCGAATGTATATAGAAGACATGAGAACTGTTGGCAAAAATGCTTTCCTTGCAAATCATACACAGTCAAGTTCTGTACATATGGACATAGCTGAAGTAGTTGAAATCAACACTTGGCTTGGTTTGGTTTTAGCATTCCAGTTTTGAGGTCTGTGGTAACTCTGTTTGGGTTAGGTTCTAATGTTTGTTTCATCCTCCTCTCGTTCACCAAGCTGTTGTGTCGTCCTATCTTATCTACCAGTGTTGCTTGTAATCATAGCCCCCCTGATCCCAGCCCTTTGATGAGGTGGGAGGGGATTAGGGACCCAGTGCTCCTTTGCACCTACTCTGCTGTGGATTCAGCCGAGCATAGGGACCTATAATTCTTTTACTCCTATAAATTTCCCCATTTCCTCCTTCCACCTTCGTTGACGACCTTTGCATGGATTGGAATAATTACGGAAGTCACTGCTCTTGTAACTTTGAAGGAGAATGGAGTTGGACGGCATGCCGCGCCACCCGTTAGAGTACCCGCCGTGGTCGAACAAGGTGAAATTTTTATGTCAAGCCATGCCCTAAGTGTATATCCAGGGAAAGATCCCAGGACAGTTACCACTGTGGGAACAGTATTGCCCCTCCCCCTGTTGGGCCTCCCTGGCGAGAGGGACCTCATCCTTGACGAAATTGATATTATTCGTCTTTTGAATATGAATCCTGCCCTCCCTGCAACTTCTGGCATGGCATGCAGGGCACAGTTGTACTTCCTGAAAAAAAAAGTCGAAAAGAATGTGCTATTAGGTTCTCTTAAAAAGAGATATCCAAAAGTACAGGATTGTGAGGTATATGTTGTACCAAGTAAAAAAAAAAAAAAAAAAAGGAATTGCAGAAATAAAATTTGAGGGTCAAAATCTACCCCAAAAATAAAAATTTGGGCCAAAGCAGAGAGTTAAGACCATATGGCCCAAGCTACAACAATGTCAAAATTGTAGTAGTAGGGCACTCGAAGAAAAATTGTCGAAATGAGCCTACATGTACATATTGTGGATCTGACGAATATGCCACACAGTGTAAGTTCAGTGAACTAAAGTGTGTAAACTGTGGGCAAGATCATCACGCAAGGTCCAAAGTTAAGTGTACCTGAGTTTTGCCAGACCACTGAGCTGATTAACAGCTCTCCTAGGGTTGGCCCGAAGGATTAGATTCATTTTACGTGGCTAAGAACCAATTGGTTACTTAGCAACGGGACCTACAGCTTATTGTGGAGTCCGAACCACATTATAGCGAGAAATGAATTTCGATCACCAGAAATAAATTCCTCTAACTCTTCATCAGCCGGCCGGAGACTCGAACTCGGGCCTGGCGAGTGCCAGTCCACAGATCTACCGACTTCCCAACAAAGAGCTTACGCAAGAGGCATGTATTATATATACTGTACAATACAGAATTGAAAATATTACAAGAAAGAACAGTTATGTCTATAAAAGAGGCTAAATTAGAATTGAAATTGAAAGGAATCCAGGATCCTGTTAAGAAACTTAGATATTCTTCTATAACGGAGAAATTAATGTTCTACCAAAAAAAAAAAAAAAATGGTAAAGACTCAAGAAGCAGGTACAGATGATATGGATAATACGTTATGAAATTCATTTGAAATATTAATGCAAATAGGAGCACAAGAAGATACTACTACAGAAGAAGCAAACGAAAGTTATGATGGACTGAAAATTAAATATAAAAGGAGACCTTTGGAGAGAACACCACCCAAAACGAAGAAACCGACTATTATTAGATTATTAGTATTTCAGTAAATAAAACCTATTCACATGGAACAACCACTCAGGGGCCATTGACTTGCAATTCAAGCTTCCAAAGAATGTTGGTTTCAACCTGATCATGATAGAGAGCCAGTGATTTTCGATTGCCCAGGGGGAGACGAGAACCCTCGACATCTGAGTGGCATGTCACGACACTAACCACCATACCAGCCGACCAGCAAACATCTATGATATATATATATATATATATA
>NC_089795.1:17727214-17814714 GCF_040412425.1 Macrobrachium rosenbergii | reverse complement strand
CGTGGGACGCTTATCATATATCTTTTCCAGATCTATGAATACTACAGTATGTGCAGTCCTTTCTGGTTTTCCCAGTGCTTTTCCATCTGTCGGCAGGCAAATACTGTCATTCCTCTTCCTGGCATGAAACCAAACTATTCTTCACCTACAAATGTTTTTTCTCTAATTCTTTGATATATTATTCTTGCCCAGATTTTCATGGTGTGAGACATTAGCTTTATTCCTCTGTAGTTTGCACAATCCTGTATGCCACCCATGTCTTTGTAGATAGGCACAGTAATGCTTTCTCTCCATTATTTTGGTATCTTTTCCTGACTATATTTTCTTTGCTAGGTCCCACAGCATGTCTATTCCTTCTTCTCCCTGGATCTTCCACACACCTGCAGGAATTCCATCTGGTCCTACTGCTTTATGATTTTTCGTCTTCTTTAGTACCTTCTTTACTTCCTTCCTGCTAATATTGTCTCATACCAAAGTTCTGGAATCCATCCTCAAAGATTTTTGTAGGGTTTTCTTCATTTAACATGTTCATAATATTCTTTCGTCCTCTTTATCTTATCCTCTTTACATAAAGCCACTCCATTTCCGCCTTTAACCTGTATTTTATGAGTAGTCTTTGGTGCTCTTGTCCCTCGACTTTGCAATTCTGTGAATTTTTCTCTCCCCCTCAGGTGTTTCCAGCTCTTCGTACATGTCATCTAATGCTCTTTTCTTTTCTTGTGCAACTGCCTTCTTTACTTGTTTCTTATATATTTAGTACCTCTCCTTATCCTCTTGCTGTCCATACTTTTCCCAGATCTTTATTAGCATCTTCTTTGGCTTTCACCGCCTCTTTCACTTCATCATTCCACCACCAGGCTTCCTTAATGTCAGGAGGTTTCTTTCTAGATGTCTTTCCCAAGAGCTCTCCACCCACTCTCTTTACAACCATTCCATCGCTCTTGCACTCCCTCTAGCAATCTGATTTCTCTCAATACTCTCTCCTTAAATTCCTGTCTTGCTTCCTCCTCTTGTGTCAGCTTCCACCAGTTGATTGTTGATGGGACACGTGCATGCTTACCTTTTACTGTGTTACTTATTTCAAAGTCCATTACCACCAACCCCCTCTGCTGTGCTTCCACTCTTGTATGTGATGTACTGATTTTCTTTCTTTTCAAACCAGGTGGAACAATATCGAAATCAAGTGACACTGCACAGCCCACAACTCTCTTTCCCTCGTCATTTCTCTCTCCAACTCCCCAGCCACCATGCACCCTCTCAATGCCTCTCTGGTCCTTCCTACAAGTCCATTCATGTCATCACCAATAGTTAATCTCTCTTCTGCTGGTATTTCACTCAACTGTTGGTCCATTTCCTCCCAAAATGCCACTTTCTCAACTTCTTCACATCCTTCTTGAGGGGCATAAGCACTCACAATGTTGACTATTTTTCCATCTAGGCACAGTTTCACAGCCATTTCTCTGTCACTTGTCCTCTTCACGCTTATTATACTGTCTTTTAAGATTTTTGATAGAATTTTCCTACTTTATTTCTACCTTCCTTATTTGTTCCACTATATAGCAATTTATATTCACATCCCAGTTCACCTGCTTTATTTTCCCTCCATCTAGTCTCCGGCACACACCAAAAGCTTGTCCTTCTTCTCTCCATCAGATTCGCTATCTCTCTTCCCTTTCCAGTCATCGTCCCCACGTTCGGAGTTCCAACTCTCAAAGCTACTACCATCTTCCTTCTCCCTCACTATTCTTCTCATTTTTTTTTTACTCTTCTTTAACCAGGGGTGCCCACTACCCAGTAGCCCTTGCCCACTTATCACAGGGGGCACGCGAGTTGCTTATGGGGGACGCCCTAGCACTATCCGATTCCTGATGAAAGTCTGTCGTATTAGGTGTTGCATGGATTTAATGGCCGGATGCCCTTCCTTGACGCCTACCTTCCCCATTTATCCGGGCTTGGAACTGGTACATACTTGCATAAGAGAAATCAGTGAAAAGTGTCTGTACCACACTAGGATATTTACCATCATATTTCAGAAAAACTTCATCAAACAGAATACTTATAAAAAAAGATTTGATTATATTGTATATATGATGTTCATGCTTAGATGACTTACGTATTAAGTAGATAATAAAAAAAACTAAGACAACATTCAATACTTCCACAAAGGGAAAGACCCGTGACAATTACAGTGCTACCAAAACCCCACAGGGCATGAGATTTAAATTGCCTTTGTTTCCGGGAGATCCAGTCTGTCGTGCCCCCTCGACCGTGTTATATAATGCATTCCACTGACCACTCATCCGCCTTCTTGAGCTGCTTAGATTATATTTGGATGCGGGCAGTAGATGGTATGTCACCCTCTGCAGTGGAGAGAGAGAGAGAAAAAGTTGTGTTGTGGGATGATTTATTAAAAGCGAGTACTACTAATTTTTGGTATGATTGTATATAGCTTATAATTGTATAATGTTTTGTTACCCTTTTATCCCCCTTGACTCTCTCTTGAAGTTATTGTATTGATTTTATCTCCGTCCCGTTTGCTTACTCTCTCCTATTATTTTTTTTTTTTTATTCGTTGTTTTTCTCATCCTTTTCTTTCGTACAATGCCTAAGTCGCTTGTCTTCCCGAGTAGTTGTTCTTTCTTCCAATTGTCATTGTCTTTAATTAAGATCTCAGTCATCTTTTTGTACTGATGCAGATAAATTTCTGATTCCTGTCCATGCCTTCATGTTCCGTTCCCTTTGTTCTCTTTGTCCTGCAACAGGCCTTTGCACTTTACTGCTTTTTCTTACCCTCTTCCCTTCTTACAATCTCCCCATTCATATTCTCTTTCGTTCATTTATGCTTCTAAGGTCTATTACAGTATACTTTTTCCTTCTAGCACATCTTTCGCCCTTCCAAACGTCTTCATTTTCTTTATCCTGCTTTTCATCATGAGCAGGAAAACCTCCTCTTACTCCCTCTTCTTTAGCGCATGCATTCCTTAATAGCTCACGGAGGTAAGTGCGGTGAAAAACAGGATTGGTCCACAGGGGGCAGTGCCAGATGAGAAATGTCCCGCACAAAAGAATGCTCTCTCTCTCTCTCTCTCTCTCTCTCTCTCTCTCTCTCTCTCTCTCTCTCTCTCTCCTCTCCCCGATGGCTAAAACATTTTGTAATTTTGTGTTCATTTTTGTTTTTATCTCTGTTTCACAGAGATTTTTATTATTATGGTAGTTTGTAGCGCTACAGTTTTCACGTCATTTTAGTGTTATTGCATGGCTGTACATTAACTTTGGATTATAAGCATGGTCATTGGTGCGCTCTGTTTTCGTTGAAATAGGTAATTCAGGTATTCATGATTAATTTTATTAAGGTTTGCAGTGCAGGTGTTTATGACTGTCGATTTTCCGTGCCATTGAACATTATAGATACAATATATATAATCAAATATTTTTTATAAGTATTCAGTTTGATGAAGTTTTTCTGAAATACTGTGGGTAATATCTTAGTGTGGTACCGACACTTTTCCTTGATTTCTCTTATCACACAAATATATATATATATATATATATATATATATATATATATATATATATATATATATATATATATATATATAATGTAATTCTAATAGCCACAATGCCCTCTTAACTTCTCGAATTCTTCGTGCTTTTTTTGGATATGCTTGTAACTATGAAGCCGTAAGATCCAAACGCAAGAAATTGAAGAGACTTTGATGCCAGGTCGTGGGAAACGCGTTTGGATCTTACGGCTTTGTAGTTACAAGAATATCCAAAAGAGCGCGAAGAATTCGAGAAGTTAAGAGGACATTGTGGCTATTAGAATTACATATGTGTCTGGTATAAGTGACCAGTAGATTCTACATATATATATATATATATATATATTATATATATATATATATATATATATATATATATATATATATATATATATATATATATATATATATATACTATATATATATATATATATATATACTGCATGCAAACATAAAGGAATGAATGTGTTCTGTCGTGTTGCACTGCTCATGGTGTGCTACACCTAAATGGGGATGGGTTGTTTCCCAGTTTTGTATGCTTCTCTTGAATCAGGTAGATGTATTGAAAGTTCAGTGAATACTAGACCCCTTTTCAAGGCCTGGCATTGAGCCTCTGCTCATTTTTAATGTGTCACAGAGCAGTTGTGATATATTACGAGATTTCTTTAATGTTAAGAGTTTACCTTGAAGATTAAAGAGCCTGACTTCAAGATTTACCATACATATCTTCTTTCAACACAATGTAGTTCTATTAATTAGTGACAGCACATGCATTACCCTCACAAATGCTTCTGTTTTTCATAGTTTGTTTTGCGCCATGCTTGAATCTTGTTGGGGGGCAAACTGCCTCGTTATATGTGTCATATAATTGGTATGTTTTCTGGATAATGGGGACATATATATATATTTTTAGAACCCCTTCGACTCGGGACCACCTTGACATTGTGAAGGGGATCTTGAACCTTGGAGTTAGTGCCTGGATTCAAGTCCAAGAATCCTATGTATTACTACATATTAATTTGGATTAAGCTTTGTGGAATTTTCCATTTGTAAAATTTATATGACCTGATAAAATAGGAAAATATATCATAGTTGGTACTGTGGTTTATATCCAAAGCTAATAGTGGGGACTGTTGTGGATCATCAACTACCTGATAATGTTTGGACCCGAGAGATATCACATTCATAATTAAAGGGCAGAACTATTCTGGGCTATGAATTCCAAGGGTGGTCTGACTCTGGGGATAGGACTCTTGGCATTCTGTCCGGTTTGCCCACGTTATGATCAAGGTGGGGATAATTGTATTCTTCTAATACTCTTAGTCCCAACAAGCAGGTTTGGCTTACACTTAGGCCACCATAATTTTGTTTTGCCATCCCCTGTGGGGTTGGGTAAGCTGCAGACATTAGGGAGTCGGCTCTAACTGGTGCCATTGGTAGAAAAACAAACTCCATGCAGGGCTGATTATAGCTTTTCAAGAGTTTCAGGTTTCCTCAAAAATTTTCCCTGTAATTCGACCTGTGAGTAAAAATAAAGTATCGAGTATCCCTGGGCCCCTTGATGATACTGTTTTGGCACAGGTAACCCACCTCTGCACCCTCCACTGGCAACCTGAGATAGGAAAGGGCATTGAAACCACCAGAAATGTATGTGAAATAGGACTAGGAATATATGAAACCTCTTATGATAAGTATTTGACCTTAATCTGGAAGATTCTAATTCTGACATTTTTAATGTGTACAGACATTGTGAAGTGTTGTGGCCGAGAGCCTAAGATATCACCTGAAGGCCGAGGGAAACTGATAGTAGAATCGGCCAAAGCAAAAGAAAGTGAAAAATTAAAAGCATAATCGCATCGCGGAGGAGTTAAAGTAGACTGCTCAGTATGTGCTTTTGGGAATCACTCCAAGGGAATGAGATTTGCACCCCAACTAATGACATACTCAGACAAGAAACTTGTAGAAGAATTAAGAAATCAAGGTGTGATTAGAATTGAAAGAATAAAAGATGATCAGTGCTCAATACATGACTTTGCTGATGACTTTCCCTGTGTAGATGGTGCTCTTGATTTTTTCACTATAATTATGTTTTCGGCTGGTGTTCAGTCTATACCTATCAGTTCCTTGGTGAACTTGTAAACACCAGGAAACTTATAGAACTATGAGTTAAGCTTTCACTAGATATCGCAGACAAAAACATAAGTATTTTAGCGTTGAATTTGTAAAAGCAAGAGCTTATTTCTGCGTTGAAATTAAAAAGACAAGGAAGGAATCTTAGACAAAATTCATATCTCTCAGTTCAAAAATACCCCTGACTTCAGTTTGTAATAGAGTTAGAAAAAATAGCAGGTAAATTAATTCCTTATCAACCTCCTGTTATCAAGAGCAGTTGTAGTGAAAAATCAGATCTGCAGTTAGTGGCAGATGAGTTTGTTAATTATTTCACCAATGTTGGAGTTTGCTAATTATTTTGCCATTGTTGTAAAGAAAAACGATGCCAGACCCTATTCAGCTCAAAGAAGGGTAATGGAACAGGTAGAATTTGATTTTAATACGTCAAAGAATGAAAAATACAGTGTACCTTTTTACTATGAGGGAATTTGAATCAGCTCTAAGACTGGATGATATAACATATTCAATGATTAAGCATATTGATTTTTTGTTTTGAATGGAGTCTGTAATTTGCGAAGCTTTTGCTAACAAGCAGCTTCACATCACTGTTTTCTTTGATCTTGAGAAGGCGTATGATACAATGTGGAGAAATAGCATTCTGAGGGTTCTTTATGAATGCAGCCTGAGAGGCAATTTGCCTCTTTTTATCAAGGTTTTATTTTTTTAATTAGGTTATTCCAGGTTCAGGTAGGAGCACCAATGTCGGATGTATTCTACCAAGTAGGAGTGCCACAAGGAAGTGTTCTGTGTAGCCTTGTTCACCTTAGCAGTTAATGGGGTATCATAAGTAATTCCCCCAGATGTAGCTTGTGCTGTCTTTATTGATGACTTTTTGATGTCTTGCAGCAACAAGGATGGCTGTGGCTGAATGCTGCCTTCAGCTCTGCATTGATAACGCAGTAAAGTGGGCTGAGATGAATGGTTTAAGCGTTTAGAAAGTAAAACAATAACCATGCACTCTTGTCGTATGAGAGGATTCCATCCTGATCCAGAATTGTTCATACATGGGCAGAGAATTCTGTGTGTTGGTGAAACAAGGTTTCTTGGGTTGATTTTTTATAGCAAGCTGACTTGGATCCCACATCTGAAATACATTAAAACAAAACACTTTATTGCAATGAATGTGCTAAAAGTTCTACCCGGAGGTGCTGACTGAACTCAGATGTTGAAATTATTAAATGCCTTGTTCTTTTTCAAAATTAACTTTTAGTGTGAAGTGTACAGCTCAGGAAAGCCTGATAGCCTTAAAATGCTTAATTCATTTTATCAGGGAGGGTTAAGAACGTGTACGGGTGTACGGGAGCATTTAGATCATCTCCCACTCAGAGCATTTTTGTAGATGCTGGATCTACATTACCACCGTCTACTGGTTTGGAGCTGATACAGATTTCAGAGGCCCCCAAGTCTAACCAGTATTTGCATCAGAAATGAAAGGCATTGGAAATTTATGAAAATCACCTCAAGGAGCCCCAACCATTTGCTTATAGAGTAAAATGTATAACCAGTCAGTTAAACATGCCAATTATGGAGACTTTACCAGCTAGCTATTCTGTAACCTCTGACAGGAATCTTCCAGAGGTAAAATGGTGTAGATATTTTTATTCAACAAAGCGGAAATGTCCAATGAGATCAATACTTTAGATCATTCCTCCCAATATGATAAATCCTCAGCAGTTTCACAGATGACTTGAAGCCAGATGCTGGGTTGGCTTTGGAGTGGTCTTCCTTGATGTAGAAAGAAGTGGGAGATTATTACCTGTTGCACCTATTTTTACAGCAGAACTGCATGCAATCTTATGGTTCTTAAAGGAAACTTTAACTCAGAATGAAAATAATTTTAATATATATTGTGACTCAAGAGGTGTTCTTTAGTCTTTAGAATATTTTAAACCTTCACGCCCATTGATTGTAGAGATATAGGAATGGTTGTTGCCAGTGGTAAAGGAGTAAATTTTATGTGGGTGCCTTTCATATGTTTGGGTGGTTGGGAAAGAGCAAGATGATCAACTTGCTAAGTTAGTAGCCACCTCTCTAGAACCCAGAAGATGCCTACTACCATAAAGGGGATGTATATCCTCTTGTAGATTGGAAAATTAAAAGCCTTTGGCAGTCCCTTTGAAAAATATTGCCAAAAAAAAAAAAAAAGATGCACAGTATTACGTCTCCAGTATTTCCTTGGTCGTATACCAGTGTGCTAAGGAGAGAAGAAACGATGTTATGCAGACTTAGGATTGGACATAAAAGACTTAGTCATGGCTTCTTGATGTCAGGTGAAAATCCTCCATTTTGCGATGACTGTATTGGATCTTGGCAGATGCTTCTGCTTTTCGAATTTCCCATTATTGTGAATCTAAGATATAGGTTCCTCTCTTGGGGACGTGATAGAGATGGACATTTGATCCTAGCTATTATTCTTGAAGAGGCTTGTAATATAGAGCAGTTATATATCTTTGTTCGGGAGGCAGGACTCCTCAAATTTTAAATCATATACACATGCATTATATGCGTATGTGTAATATATAATATATGAACATATATTTTATATATATTTTTTAGATATTTGTCATATGAATCTCCTTTTAAATTTAATTATTTTGTTTAGTTCCCTAATTAATTTTATTATGGCGTCAATAACCTAGATGTTGTGATGCCAGTTTTTGTAGCCATAAATCAATTAATCAGTACTTTGAGAATGTTTCTGATCTTCAGTGAGTGCCAGGTCCAGCTGACTCAGGTGGTGTTACTGGGATTAGGGCCTTGAACTGAGGGAACAAAACCGCTGCAACCTCATGGGTTGACACTTCTTTAGTAAAGGCCATATCCTCAGTTTAATATTGTGGTCTTGCTCAAGAGGATCACCAGAAATGAATGGCAGTGGGATGATGGATAAGGTTAAGGTGTTGAGTGCTTTGTCTCTTTGGCTCCAACCATGCCTGCCTGGCAGATGATCCTGGTTAAAAAAAGTTACTGGCCTTACCTACGAACTGTGCACTACAAAGAGCTGGCTCTGTTTTTGTATTTAGCCAATAAATCCTCCATGGATTCTGCCAAGTGGTGTGAATGGTGAAGTACAATTGAGAATGGACCACATTTCCAAGCCTTGGTGTTGGTAAGAATCTCCCAGTCGATAAATACTGCGAGTATAAATAAATTGAAAGTAGAAAATTGGAATATAAGAACCTTGAATCAAATTGAGAATACAGAACAGGTAGAGAATTAAATCAAGAGATATGAACTTGACACATTAGCTGTTTGTGAGTCATGGTACAGATAAATGGGAAAAGAAAGCTTGGAGGGGGAGTGTGTCAATGTGTATTGTTATGTAGCAAGAACTGATGGAGTTGGTAGAGAATGAGTAGGAATGATTTGATAACCAAATGCAGAAAAGGCACAGGCTGACTGGGGAGCTGTGATCAGTAGATTACAGCCAGAAAGATCTAAATCGAAACTGTAGTGTATCAGTAGCATAAAGTACTGTTCCAAAGAAATAGAAGATTAGAAGATGAATTTCATATGGCGTTGCAGGATGTTAGAGATGAAATACTAGGAGATAATGAGAATTGTTGTTGGTTATAGGAGAGGTAGAGTTGGAGGAAGGAGTAAAGAAGTTATGTAGGATGTAATGGACAGGGAGAGTCAGGATGATTGAAGGTACTCTCTTACAATAAAAGGACAACTATAACTACTCGTGAACATCTCCAGATGGCAGTCATAGAAACCTTATAGATCACTAAGCCGTTTAACGAGACAAAAAAAGAGCACTGAAGAATATCAGGGGCTACAGAGGAGCATATGTCAGCAGCGATCACCAACTAGCTATTGCCACTAAAAATTTAAATAAAAAATAACCTACAAGTAAAAAATGCGCCTGAGTTTCTTCGGCGCAATCGAGTTTTCTGTACAGCCGCTACAGTGTATAATCAAGGCCACCAAAAATCTATCTTTCGGTGGTCTCAGTATAATGCTGTATGAGCCGCTGCCCATGAAACTTTAACCACGGCCTGGTGGTGGCCTGGCCTATATCGTTGCCAGACGCATGATTACGGCTAACTTCAACCTTAAATAAAATAAAGTCTGTGGCTAGAGAGCTGCAGTTTGGTATGTTTGATGATTGGAGGGTGGATGTTCAACATACCAATTTGCAGCCCTCTAGCCTCAGTAGTATTTAAGATCTGAGGGCGGACAGAAAAAGTGCGGACGGACAGACGAAGCCGGCACAACAGTTTTCTTTTACAGAAAACTGAAAAGTTGACAGATTATCCATATTAACTAAAGTGTAGTTTTTTAAAGATGAACGTCGAGAGGCTCTTGTATTTGAATTTCGAAATAGATTTCCAGTACCAGAAATCATAATTGACGAGTAGCAGACAATCACCGAGAGCTGGTATGACATCAAAGATGTAAATCAGTCTGCTGGAAAAGAACTACTGGGACATGGGTAAAAAGACGGAAATCATAGAAATCAGATGAGACCTGAGATACAATAAAGGACTTAAGGAAGCAAAAGATACCTGTAAACAAATTTAAGGGAGATGAAGAATATATAGTAGAAAATGTAGTACAAACTTAAGTCGAGATGTGAAGTACAACGAAGATCAGGAATAGAAAAAGAGAGAATACCTGGACAAACAGGCTGACGATGTGGGTGAAGCCATGTATTTAAGGAATGGCATTGGTGTTAAGGTCGCCTAAGAAATTATTAAAGGAGTATTCACGGGTAAAAAGTCAAAGGAAAATACTACCTGCCAGGAGGACGAATGGGTAGGTAATAACATCAGAAGAAAGACACCGTTGGCGGCAACATTTTTGTGGAGTCATGGGTTGGAGATGTGAGGTAGATGATTTAATAGATACATCAGAAACTGAAGAAGGCCTGGATGTACTTCTGGGTCAAATCACAGTTTTCGGGTTTGAATAATAAAACTAAATGGACAGAAAACTTCAGGTTATGACGCAGTCACTGCAGAGAGTATTTTTGCTGAAACTCTAACAACACCTCTGACACTATCTAGACTGTTTTTCGGAATATGAAATTAGGAAAGGAAGCCTGATGATGTGGAATCGGGAATGAAAATATTTAGTATGTTTTTTCTCATTAGACTGAAGAAAGAAAAGTGATCAAAAGCTGGTTTTAGAAAATTCAGAAGTTGGACAGATCAAAATATATTGATGTTAAAACATGTTGTGTATGCACTTCAAAAATCTCTCTCTGATAACTTTTGGTGTTTACGAGAAGGCATAAGACAGCATCTGCAGACCAGTATTGTGGAAGGATATGTAAGGTCATTCAAATCATCTATAAACGAGTAGGTGCAAAGTTCATGTTCTGAGGTCTTGCCAAAATGAATTTGCATTAAATTGTCGGGCGTTACAAAGGAATGTTATTTCGCCATTGGATTTGTTGCCTGCTTTGTAGATTTTACGATAAAGTCTCCAAAGATGGAAGAGTAGTATTAATTGGCAAAAAAAGCTCTAGGCATTTACAAAGCTTGCATAATAGAATGTATCATATGTCTGTAGCGATAAAGCTTAAAGTTGAATCATTCAAATATTTAGGAACAGTGATATCCGGTACAAGTTTTCTTGAGTTGGAACTTGGTGAAAAAATAAAAGTGGTAAACCAAACAGTGGGCAGACTGAATAAGATTCTGAATGAGTTAAACTGATATTGCAGGCAAAAGTAAGAATTCACAAAGTCTGTTTGCTTTATGAACATGAATTGGAATGACAGTGAAACTATATGGAACAAAGTTTTACCCATTTAAAGTAAAATTTGAGGGAATCAGATGATATCATACCGGAAATGACTGAAGTACCATGCGTAGATGAGATGATGATACTAAGGAGATGGAGATGTCTTGGGCAGGTCCATCTCACAACCTCAGGAGAATAATACGTAATGGTTTTAGCTATGCTCGTGTGGACACCAGAAGAGCAGAAAGATGCGGACGTGCTTGGATGATGTAGGATGCTGGAGATGAGTGGAAATTTGTAGAAGACAAAAAGCTGGAACGACGTAAGTGATGGAATTACCCAGAGGACCTTTGCTTCACGCGACGTTCTAGGCGATAGTGATGAGGGACTTTTCCTTCTTCCATCTCTTGGTCATTCTTCTTCATCACTTAAACTGCTGGGAATATTGATTACGTGTTTGCAATTGGCTGAGGTAAAATCTGAAGTTATTTATCCCCTGTAGTATGTTCCAATTCAAGTAAACTCGTAAATATTCTTAACCTCTAAATATTTTGTCTGTGACGAATATTGTTGACGGTGAGATGGTTGCGATATTCTATTGGCAGAAACCATTCCCTGTTGCCATCTTTTAATAACCCCTCCGTTGGCAGTGTTTAGCTATGACTTTTTATGTCGAAGAGTTCACCACAGATTTTGTAATATATATATCCTTCAAAATTTCTTTGTTGAACCGAATTTGCAACAGTAAAACACTCCAGAATAAGTCCACGGCTTTGAGTTATATTGATGTACTTTCATCATAATTTTGAACGGAGTAGCGGATCAATATTGTGTTTTCACTGTGCGAAAAGCTAGGCCCTTTTGTGCCCATTATCTTGCTAGGCAAGTCATGGAAGGGATCATGACTGTTACCAGGAACCATTCAAAAGTTCAGATCTTTTATTCCTAGTATTTCTGCATTGGCATTTATCTATTTTGAAGAGGTGACATTCAAGTGGTGCACCGTTTATTTTTCGCATCTGGTAACTGTTTCCTATGTAATCTTGAATAGCACACCAAAAATAAATCGTTCCTTGTTTCCCGCCGAGCCATTTTTCTTCTTGAAAGAGAAACCAAACAGAAAAGTGCTCTTACCGTCCGACAAGCAATTTAGTGAAGAGTGTGAAGGACAGTGACCTTGATTTTCTTACATTTATACACAACATTGCAGTGTCCAAGTGCCACCTTTTTATTTTCCTTAAGATATAAAAAGGAAGACGGGGGAATATCACTTCCATACCTTTCAAAATACTAACATATGCTATAATGTAATGTGTTTTATACTTTTTATTGTTTATTTTTGTAGATGGATTTTAATTGGTCCCTGTTGTGTTGAATGGGATTTGATTGCCTTTGCCTGAAGCAATTTTTTTTTTATACCTAACGAATGGGAGTATATTGAGAGAGATTTTGTAGCAAGTATAGGGTTTTGGAAACCTGTGTAGCATATTTTATATTTTAATAGTTTTCTTGATGTGCAATCCAAATAATACTAAAATATAAATCTTCATTGAAAACTAGATGCCAAATAGATTACAAGGTGTACCGAAATTTTTCACAAATAACCTTTCATTTGAACAAAATTAAGTACAGAAAGCGCTAGCGCCGAAATAAATCATTACATAAAATTCTTTAGAAGTAAGAAATAGTTCGTAGATGTGTAATGACTGATAAAGGTGGGCAGTACTAAAACCGTTCCATCATAATGGTGAAAGTTTTTCCCTTACACCTTCCATACAGTATGTGAGGCATAGTCTGTATACCGTCGCTTCCTCGTTGTATCTATAACCGTCAATGGGCCTCATCTTGTTGATACGTTGCTGAAGCCGGAACACGACAGTTGCCTGTGCTGAATGTTCATGCATTTGGCGTCTGCTCTATCACTTGTTCCTTGGGTATGTATTCATGTGGCGTCACTGAGTATTTATCGTTGTATTCGAGCGTCTCACCAGTTTATTTCACTGGAATTTTCTCTTGAAATCGTATACTATTTAAAATGCATTTCTCAAGAAATTCTTTTGTTGCATCTTTTAAAGGTTTGTAGTGTTATGTTACAAGATTTCACCTGCTCTGCCGAGAGAATTTTAGTCACAGGGACGAGGATATTGCTTTTCGAGTCATTTGATTTTTAAAATTACGCTTTTGGTTTATTCTTACTAATTTTATGAGCTAAATTGAAATTACTCAAAGTTATGCGAATAAGAATGTTGATACCCCCTCAGCCCTCTCTCTCTCTCTCTCTCTCTCTCTCTCTCTCTCTCTCTCTCTCTCTCTCTCTCTCTCTCGTTTTTGAGGTATCAGCAAAACCGCATACCTTAGAACCTCGCATTGGCCTTCGAATCTTAACGTCACGATATATAAATACTATAAATATCTACATGTAAAGAAGAAAAAGATTTACATGTAAAGAAGAACCTAAATTGCGACCATGTCTTTTCAGAACTAATACTATCACAGCATAAACATTGAAGAGGCGATGTCTTTCTGTTGAAATATACTGTTTGGCATTAAGGCACTAGTGCCGTTTTTTTATTTCTCTTTTTAAGTGAGCGAAAGTTAATGAAATAAAGGCACGGGATAACATTTTCTGCACAGTTAGCTTAGATTGCAGTTCGTGATTGTAAAATATTTAGGTTTTTTTTTTTTCTTTAGAATATTTTCCTTACAGATTTTAAAATACACACCAACAATCATTTTTTATCCCTTGTTTTTTTCTTCAGTCGTTAGTAACAAGGATGATTGAAAACCACGTTCGTGTATATTTTTTATATATTTTGCAGCATACTGTTTTGTGCTTCGATTTTGCACGCTCTTTGTTTATGTAATTTCCAACGCACTGATAACATCGTTGCTGTACAACCCACTGATTTCATAAATCTTGAAGATCACCTGTGTATGATTGGAAGTCGTATGGTACATTTAAGAATAGGTTTATGAACATAAGTTTCTATTTTTAAGTAATCATGAATATAGGGTCCTATTTTCAAGCGTCCCTTTTCATTTCAGCTGATAATGTTATTGTGTGAGAATTATTCATGTGCTGTCAGAGGGTGTTGCTATGCGCTCACGGCAGCTATAATTACTGTGGCCCTTCGCCGGGGTCTCTGAGTCTTCTTGCACGTACTTTCAGTGTCCCCCAGCGCTTTGTCTCGTAACATTAACTTCTCTTTTCTGCTTTGTTTTGGTTTAGAAAGTGCGTAGTTCAAGAGTTTCTCAGAACAGTTAGTCGTTCCACCACCGTTACTTATAATGATGATAAATTTAGTAATTCTACGTTCTACAGGTTATTGCTGCAAATGACCCCTATACACACACATGTATGTATATGTATATATACACGTATATATATGCATTGATATCTATATAAAATATATATGTATGTGTATAATATATATATATATATATATATATATATATATATATATATATATATATAATTTTCTTTTAATCTGACCCAAATGTTGGCAGCTTAATAATGACTGACTGCATGTAACATGCCCGGTAGCATCGTTGTATTTCAAATAATTGCTTGAAGATCCATATGAAAGTTTTTTTTTTTTTTTTTACAAATTTCACTCGAATATATCTTATGGCTGTTAACAATGCTATTGAGTAGAGATCCTATGAAAAATTGTTTTCTTAAGTCCAAAATTAAATAGCACGGTCGACGAAGTCAGCGTCTTGGATTATGTTTCGGATACGCAGTATTCCATGCAGGATGCGTTTACGCATGTCCACGCATTTAACATAAGTTGGATAAAAGTACTCTTAAATTTAGAAATGTTTGATTATCAACAACTTCTGAAGACTTGACCATACTCGAAACGCGTTATTTTAGAAAATGACATTTGAAACCTTACAGCTAGGTAATTGAACTGAACAGGCACTGCCGGTTCCCAGGCCGAGACCTTAGACATCGAGGCTGTGCACTTGTAAATATATAGGACGCCATTTTGGATCAAGGACAGTGGGGCCCTCATATCTCACGCGGACTACAGTTAGCATTCACATAAGTTATCTTACGTAGAGTACTCACCTTTATATTGCCAGTTTTATATCATGATAAATTTATTACCATGTTGAAGTGAAATCAAGTAACAAAAATCGATATAATGGTAATCTCATATTTAGCTGTACCCATTTGTGTTGAAATAGGACTGAATGCAAGATTTATGAATATGATCTGTGATGTAATTATTACATCATCTTAGTGTTCCTAATTAAATATCTGAGCTTTTGATTGTTATGTTTCATGTATCTTCAATTTGATAACATTTATATTAAGTTTCCAGATTTTTACCATTTTTGCAAATGCATGTTAGCAAAAATATATTTGCACCAGTTTTGTTAATACATTTTCATATTTTCAGGATAAAAGTTTTAAGTTCAATCCTATACTACTATTGATAGTCATAATAGTAAGTGGAAACGGTTTTTAAAAATTTATTAAGTTATCAGTTATCAGTGGCTGTCAGCAGACAGTAAACATTGAATATAAAATGAACGTACTTACATTCATGACAAAAATCCTTGTAGGTGACGAGGTATATATGAATACATACTTATTCGTGACAAAACGTGTGTTTTTATTGTATAATATGAGCTTTTCAGTCGAGAAACATGCCAAGTGCCATTTTTAAAATATAATAAATTAAATTAAAAAATACTTTGACCCAGGATGGCGCTTGGCATGTTTCTCGACTGATAGCCTCATATCAATCTACAATGACGTCCAACTGATAGTACGTGCTAAATAAACACGTACAAAAAACATTTATTTCCCCCCTAAAATCATTTGTCACAGGGTATTTCTAGATATGTACTTACTCCTGCCAAATGTACATGAAGGTTTTTATTAATTTTTCTTTTTATTTTTGTTCCGCTTAACTTTTCTTGCATTAGACATTTATCTGCATTCAAATTTACACTTGAAAAAGTCAGCGCTTCAGGAATGACCAAACAGTTACCTTGCCCATGTTGGTGGAATGTTCTGAACACACTTAACATCTACCGAGGCACACGCTTCTCAGACAGAGACAGCAGAGCATTTAGCATGTGCTGAGTAATTTTATAAAGTTAGTCTGAAATATATTTTACACGTTTGTCAACACCAAGGACAAAAGAGATGTGGCACAGACAGAGAGCCAAATGGCTTTGATCTCCAATGGTCATACATATGAAAGCGGCACACAAACTGTGATTTCTGCTGTACGTCATTATTGTACTGGTGCCATTGGTAGAAGAATAGACTCCATGAAAGCCTGGTGATATCTTTTTTAGATAGATTTTCAGGTTTGCTTAATTTTTTAAGAATAATTATTTGATTTTTATGAGTATTAGCGATCAAGAATGGAGTACACCTTGACCCTCGGATGATACTGTTTTGGCACCCTCTGCACCCTCCTCTGACAACCTGAGGTTCGTAAAGACTAGGAAACCTTCACATTGTGAAGTGTTGTGACCGAGAGCCTAAGATATCTGAAGATTGAGGAAATATGACAGTAGAATCGTCCTCAGCAAAAGAAATTGAAAAATTAAAAGCATTATCGCCTCTTCGAGGAGGAAAAGAAGATCGCTCAGTACATGCTTTTTGGAATCGCACCAAAGGAATAATAGTTGCACCCCAACTGATGACATACTGAAAAGAGAAACTTGTAGAAGAATTAGAAGATCAAAATGTGATTAGAGATGAAAGAATAAAGATGAATGGAGCGTTAACTCCACTTCCCAATTTAATTATTACATTCAGTGCCTGGGCTTTTGCCCTAAATATCATACGTCCATCCATCCACTAACCCAGTGTAATAAAAGCAGCATGGTAACATTTTAAGGTTAAGCAATATATCCCAAGACCGAGGAGATGTTTTCATTGTCTAGAATATGGACATACGTTACGGTCTTGACGGCAGACGCTACAACCCAAGCCTGCCACGGATAAGTGGTCAAGTGACACCGGTATTGAAAGATATTGCCAGTAATAATGGGTTAGGGCCTGTACTGTATCAACGAAATTTAGGACTAAATTATCCAGTTGCCTATGTAAGAATGCCATTTAGATCATCTGCAAGGAATATTTATAGTCCTAAAAAGCAACTGAGCACTTTGATTTGGGTTGTGGCAGGAAATGCCTTTCTGCTTTTCTAAGATACATCCATATCTTGGGAGATTTAGCCTATGATGTCTAAACTTATTAGGAGAATTTGATACTGATTAAAGACCTCATACAGAAACTTTTGAAACTAAAGCCAGATATATGAAATATTTTGATTTTGCTGTCATACATTATCAGGACGAGATAAAGCAGATATTGTATCACTTGCATCTATTAATGCAATGTTGGATGGGTGAAGTGGGGCAGGTAGACCTGACTTGAAAGAGCGTGTTTGGTTTCATGTTTTTGTATATATGGTATAGCAATTCACATTATGCTGAAGTATATGTACAGTACTGAGATACAGGAGAGAGAGAGAGAGAGAGAGAGAGAGAGAGAGAGAGAGAATAACAGGAATGTTTACATTGAAGTCTAAGTACAGTAACACACACACTCACTCCCTCACTTATTTATATTTTATGCTGCAGTATTCTCATTTATACTTTTATTGTATTTTCTAATTTTTTATTCTTTCAAACCAAAAGATGAATACACACACAGACACACACACACACACACATATGAAATATCAGCAAAGATAAAATATTCTCTTGTGTGCTGTTATGATATGTGTGATCATCATAGAGTCAACTAAGTTTGTAAATAAGTATGGTACTTTAAATCGAGCACAAAAAAAAAAAAAAAAGACAACTCTTTTCAAAAAAGTTTATTGGACCTGATTAATAGAAAAAGGTATCATAGCTGGGACTGGTTTTTTATCTGAAACTAAATATTGGGAACCGTGGTAGGGTCATCAACTACCTGGCAATGTTTGGACCAGAGAGATATCAGATTGATAGCGCAAGGGCGGAACTATTCTGCAGGGCTGGGCAGTGGATTCCGGGGGTGGTCTGGTTATGGGGATAGGATTCTCAGCACTCTATCAGGTTTTTTCATAACATGACTAGGGTGGGGATGATTGTATTCTTGTAACTTTTTCAGTCCCAGCAAGTGGGTGTGGCTTACACTTGAGCCAGTGTAATTGTGTTGTGGTATCCCCTGTAGGGTAGGGTAGGGGGTGGACGTTTAGGAGTCTGCTCTCACTTGTGCCATTGGTGGAAGAATCAACTCCATGAAAGGCTGATATTTTTTTAAGGTTTTCAGGTTTACTTAATTTTTGTTTATGGTATTTGATCTGTAAGTAGTAACAATAAAGAATTGAGTACTCCTGGACCCTCTGATGATACCGTTTGGTATAGATGACGACCTCTGAACCCTCCTATGACAACCTGTTTGGAAAAGACTAGGAAACCTTCTAGTGTAATTACACTAGAACCCTATGCTCCAGCATGCAGCAAAAGGAAAGTAACCGGAAATGTATGTGAAAAAGGAACAGGTATATTTGAAAGCTCTTATAATGAGTATTTGACCTTCAATTTGGAAGATTATAATTGTGATATTTTTGATGTGTCCAGAGACATTGTGAAGTGTTGTGGCTGAGAGCCGTAAGATATCATGTGAAGGTCGAGAAAAACTGACAGTGAAATCGACCTCGGCAAAAGGAAGTGAAAAATTAGAAGCATTATTGCATCCTGGAGGAGCTAAAGTAGACTGCTCACTACTAGCGTTTTTGGAATCACACTAAAGGAATGATATTTGCACCTCGACTGATGAAGTACTTAGAAGGGAAGCTTGTAGAAGAATTAAAAGATCAAGGTGTGATTAAAGATGAAAGAATGAAATAGATGATTGGAGCCTTAGTTTAACTTCCAAATTTAATTATTATATTTAATTTGACTCGCAGCATGGTTACGTTGTAAGGTTAAGCAATACATTCCAAGACTGAGGAGAAGCTCCTTCGGGCCAGTCTTGTGAGAACTGATAGTCAGCTCAATGGTCTGGTTAAACTGTTTTAATAATAATACAAGGCAAGCCTGCCACATGTGTTAAATGTAGTGAACCAGAGCATGATGTATGTTATAAAGAAGCAAGATGTATACATTGTGGAGAGAATCCTCCAGTTTCTTAACAGAATTATGGTGTACATCATGGAAGAGGAGGTACAGACATTAGGGGCAAGTGGATGTATCACATTTAGAG
Organism: Macrobrachium rosenbergii; assembly: GCF_040412425.1. NCBI lineage: Eukaryota > Metazoa > Arthropoda > Malacostraca > Decapoda > Palaemonidae > Macrobrachium > Macrobrachium rosenbergii. The sequence goes on along the minus strand of NC_089795.1, from coordinate 17,795,076 downwards.
AGGCAAAAAGAGGAAGTATTAAATCAATATTTTGGACCTGGCATATCCTTTTCCAGTATTGCTGCCAACAGAAGAAGAAATATAAATGCTACTGTAGGTGCTTCCCTTGGCAATGTATAGGGAAGATCAGTGGTGACCTGTACTCCTGCCTCTTCGGAGGCTGCGCCAGTGATTTCTGGCACTCCTGCCTCTTTGGAGACTGCACCAGTGACTTCTGGCACTCCTGCGCCAGTGATATCTGATGCTCCTGTCGCTTCAGAGGTAGTGCCAGATTTACCTGGCACTCCAGCCTCTCTGGAAGCTGTGCCAGCTATACCTGGTGTGTTGCCTTCTTTGAAGGCTGTATCAGCTATGGCTGACACTCCTGCTTCGTTGGAGGCTGTGTTATTAGTATCTGGTGCTTTTGTCACCCTGGAGCCTGCACCAGCTGTAACTGGTGCTCCTGATGCTTTGGAGGAAGCACCAATATTGTCTGACCCTCACATTCCTTCTTAGGCAGCCTCAGTTTTGTTTGGTGTTCCTGAGATTGGTAACCCTCTGAAAAGGAAGGTAACCATAAATATCAGCCTCCTTCTGGGAAAAAGGAGCAGCAAGGCAATAAGCTTAAATCACATAAAAGAGGCTCCAATTTAACGGCCTCAAAAGCAAAGTAGAATTCTTTTATTTTCTCCAGTGGAACTGTCAGGGATTAAGAGCTAAATGGGAAGAGCTAAGACTGCTCATATCAGTAGTGGCTCCTGTATGTATAGCTTTGCAGGAGACTATGATTGGTAATAACATATGTCCAAGCCCACGAGAGTATAAGGTCTGTCATTCCACTTACAACATAAATATAGTAAGCCATTAGGGTGTATCTTTATATGTTCATAATGACACCCCGCAAAATCCTATTAATATCCAGTCTATATTGCAAGTGATAGGTGTGCAGATCCATTTGCAAAGAAAATATACAGCATTACTGCCATTTGTGAAACCAGAAAAAGACCCATTAAAGACAGAAAATTCTTGCCCCATTGCATTGACATGTCTGTGTAAGAACATAAAAAAATGGTGAACACAAGTTTGATGTACTTGAAACGTGGTAAATATTTGTTGCTAGCACAATGTGGTTTTTAAAGTATGCAATCGACAAATGATATGTTGGTTTGCATGGAATCTTCAATATGTGAAGCTTTTGCTAACAGCATCATTCTTAACCAGCTTTTGTATTAGAAATGAAAGGTATTGGCAGTCTTCCCCATTAATGAATTTAAATCTCTCACTCAGCAGCTACCATGTCCCTTTGTTATTCTGGGAGTTATGATTAGAAGAAACCCTCTTTGGGGTGACTTCATTACCAGTGAAAGTGGAAATTGTCTGTTCCATCACAGAAAGCAAAAATGTGGGAATTCTTAAACACGAGGGAGTCTACACATTTTCACTCTCAAACATGCACATTATCAGCAATTGATTTATCTATGTGCATTGATGACTGCCTTATTGATTGTAATTGGAGAGTGATGAATGATAGATTTACCAGTGACCATTTTTCAATAGTAATGATCCAAATCCTCCACCTTCAAGCCTACCAAATTGGAATATTGGTAAAGTTGATTGGGCAACTTTCCAGGAACACAGCTCAGTAGATTACTCTGCTGATTTTTTTCCTTGTGTAGATGATTCTCTTGACTTTCTGAATACAATTATGTTCTCGGCTGGTCTTCAATTTATACCTAGGACTTCTGGCATATTTATCCATTGACCAGTTCCCTGGTGGACTCATAAATGCCAGGAAACTCATAGAACTGTGAGGCCATCTTTCACCAGATACTGCAGACAGAAATGTGAGTGTTATCGTATTGAATTTCGAAAAGTAAGAGCTCACTTCTGCATGGAAATTAAAGAGGCACGAAAAGGAATCTTGGACAATTTTCTAATCTTCACTAAATTCAAAAACACCTCTGACTTTAGTTTGGAAGAGTTAGAAAAATAGCAGGTAAATTTACTCCTTGTCAACATCCAGTTATCAAGAGAAATGGTTGTGAAGTAGCAGATCTGTAGTTAAGTGGCAAATGAGTTTGCTAATCATTTTGCAAATGATGCATAGAAAAATGATGACAGACCCTACCTATTCAGCTCAAAGAAGGCTAATGGAATATGTCGAAATTGTTTTTAATACATCAAGGAATGAACAGTACAATGCACTTTTACTATGAGAGAATTTGAATCGGCCTAAAATAAATGTAATGATGTTCCTGGACTGGATGATACAACATATTCAGTGATTAAGCATACCCCTGATAATACCATACTTTTCATATTAAGCCTCATTAACAGAATTTTCCGAGAACATATCTTCCCTAAACTGTGGGAAATGTTAAAATTACTGCCATTTGTAAACCAGAAAAAGACCCATTGAAGACAGAAAATTCTTGCACCATTGCACTGACATGTCTTTGTAAGAACATGGAAAAAATGGTGAACACAAGTTTGATGTACTTGAAACGTGGTAAATATTTGTTGCTAGCACAATGTGATTTTTGAAGTATGCAATCGACAAATGATATGTTGGTTTGAATGGAATCTTCAATATGTGAAGCTTTTGCTAACAAACAGCATCATTCTTAACCAGCTTTTGTATTAGAAATGAAAGGTATTGTCAGTTTTATGAATATCACCCCAAGAAACCTCATCCATTTGCTTTTAGAGTAAAATGTATTATCAAGGTATTAAAAATGACAAGGAGGATGGACATTTTAATGGCTAGGTATGCGGTTAGATCCCCTGGAACATTCCAGAGGTTAAATGTTGTAGATATATTCATTTTACCAAGGCAAAAATGTAAAATGAGACAATGCTGTTAATATATTTAGATCACCCCTCGCAACATGATAATTCCATTGCAGTTTTCACGGATGGCTCAAAGTCAGATACTGGCATTGGCTTTGGAGTGGCCTTCCCTAATACAGAAAGAAGTGGGAGATTATCATCTGTTGCAGCTATTTTTCCAGCAGAACTGCATGTAATTCTAGAAGGCCTTAAAGAAATTTTAACTCTGAATGGAAGTAGTTTTACTATACATATATTTTGACTCAAGAAGTGTTCTTCAGGCACTGAAATCTTTTAATTCTTTAAACCCTCTTGATTTTAGAAGTATTGGAATGGCTGCTTTTAGTGAAAAGAAGGGTAAAGAAACAAATTTTTGGTGGGTTCCTTCCCTTGTTGGAGTGGTTAGGAATGAGCAAGGTGATGAATTTGCTAAGTAAGCAGTCACCTCCCCAGAACCCAGATGTTTACTACCATACTGGGATGTATATCCTTTAGTAGATAAAAAATTTAAAAAGGTGTGGCAGTCCCTTAGGGAAAATATTTCAGCGAATCAATAAATGCGCAGTATTATGTCATCAGTGTCTCCTTGGTCATATCCTTATTTGCCAAGAAAACTAGAAATGATGTTGTGCAGGCTTAGGATTGGGCATACAAGACTCACTTGGGCTCTTGATGTCTATCGAAAATCCTCCGTTGTGCGATGACTGTATTGTACCCTTGACTGTGGGACATTTGCTGGTCCAATGTCCCAGTTTTGGGAATCTGAGAGAGATTCCTGTCCTGGGGACATGACAGAGAAGGACATTTTATCTTAGCTAAAATTCTCAGTGAGGATTGTCATATAGAGTAGTTATATATCTTTGTGAGGAAGGCAGGCTGCCTCAATCAAATTTAGATTGTATATGTATAATTTGTGTATGTATGGATAGTACATTTGAACAGATATGATTATATACATATATGTTTTTTTTATATGAAACTCCTTTTAAACTTATTTATTTTTAGTTTCCAGTTGAATTTTATTACAGCATCAATAACACAACTGTTTTGACGACAGATTTAATAATGTAATCAGTCCATCCCTCTACCCAGCCTTACTGCCCCTCCTCTCTGATGGCACCAAGCCATCCCCTCCCCCAACTATGGAAACATCCCCCACTCACCTAAAACCATTTCCCGGCCAGTCTGAGTATTAGCAGTGTTACCAACATTTCTTGAGGACGCACTTGTAGTTCGGGATAATTGGGGGAGTACTGTACATGGATGTATGGTGAGGTTTATCGTATGATATCTATCTAGATAACTTGGAGCTGTTTTCAGACAGTATGTAGAGGCTTTCAAACTGAAGTGTTATGAATGCAGTCTTCTTTCCCACCGTTATCCCTACATTAAGGGGTTGTTTGCCTGATGCACTTCACTGCCTTCTATCAAAGGCATCCTCCTCCACCAAACCTGTTCTCTCCATATCTTCCTTCCATTTATTTCGCCATCTAATTCTCTGTCTCCCTCTCGATATTCTTCCTCTAACAGGTTCTTCCCAAGCCCTCTTCACTCCCTTTTCGTCATCCATCCTTTACTCATGCCCTTACCATCTCAATCGTGACTCTCTTATTACCTCATGTTATCTTTACTAAGCCTGCTCTTCTTCATATTTCATCATTTTCCAATCTCTCAAGCATCGATATTCCCATAATCCACCTCAGCATTTTCATCTCTCTTCTCTCAAGCGTTACTTCCTCATTTCTTCTTAGAGCCCATGTTTCTGATCCATACATTAACACTGGTCTTATCACTGTGCTGTAGATCTTGTCTTTTAGCTTGATTGGCATTTTCTTATCACATACAACGCCATCTAGATCTCTCCACTTCCCCCATGCTGCTTTTATCCTACTGTCCACTTCAGCCTCACATCCTCCCTCTTGGCTTAAAGTAGATCCTAAGTATTTAAACTTTTCCACCTGTTTTATAGTCAAACCTCTTCTTTCTTCTATTACTATTTTGTCTCTATCTTCCCTATTGCTCACTAAAACCTCTGTTTTATTCACATTCACCCTTAAGCCACCCCTCTCTAGAGACTCCTGCCATTCTCCAACCCTTCTCTGTTGGTCCTCCTCACCTTCAGCAGTAATCACCAGATCATCAGCGTACAACCCCCACAGTACTTCATTCCTGATCTCTTCACTCAACACATCCATGACCAGCACAAACAAAAATGGGCTTAATGCTGACTCATGGTATAATCCAACATTAACCTCAAAGCTTAAATCTGTTTCCCCAACTGCTGTTATTACTTTTGTGCTCATTCTCTGATATATCATCTCGACCAGCCTAACCAACTTTTCTGGGGCTTTCCTTTTCCTCAAACACCAAAACATCACTTCTCTTGGGATTCTATCGTATGCTTTCTCCAGGTCTATAAATGCACAATAAAGCTCCTGGTTTCCCTCTAGCCTCTTTTCCTGTAGCTGTCTCACTATGATGACATCCACCGTCCCTCTTCCTCTCGTGAATCCATACTGTTGTATCCTGATCTTTACAATTTCTCTTAATCTCTCATCCAGTATCCTCTAAAACTTTCAATCCTTGCTCTATTAATTTAATTCCTCTGTAGTTACCACACTCCACGACATCTCCCTTCTGCTTATATATATATATATATATATATATATATATATATATATATATATATATATATATACCACTAGACTCTCCTCCCAGTATAGCTTTTAATAAATCCAGCATCCATTTCTCCCCCTCTGTACCTAGTAACTTGATCATTTCAATTTGGAACTCTGATGGACCTGGTGCTTTACCATTCTTCATTTTACTTAATACTCTTTTCACTTCTCTATCCTGTGTCTCCATCACTGGTCCCTCCACCTTCTGTGCTTCCCCCATCTCCTCTCTCTCATTTTCAGTATTTAAAAGTTGTTCGGAATGCTCTCTCCATCTCTTCTTAAAATCTTCATCCCTATACAATATATTTCCATCTCTATCCTTGATGACACCCAATTTACCTAAATCCTGTCTCTGCCTTTTCCTCAAGTTTGAAATCTTATAGATATCCTTTTCTCCTTCTCATGTTCTTAGTCTTTCATTCAACTGCTCTGCCGCCCTTCCAATAGCCATACCTACCCTCCTCGGATCTCTTTCCTCTTTTTGTACCATTCCTCTGCACCCTGTACATGCCTTACTTTCCAGTCCTTAAATGCTTTTGATTATCTTTCAATTGATTCTTGCACCTTTCCATTCCACCACCACTTTTCTCCTCTCGACACTCCATATCCGCTGGTTCTTCCCACCAGAGCCCCTTCTTCCGCCACACATATTTCTCTCGTGTCTGCCCACATATTTTCAACTCTGTTACCCTGTCCAACTTAATGTTCCCCCTTTCCTGCCATCTCTCTCTCTCTCACAGTCCTCCTGAATTGCTCCCCCTTTTTGCCTTTTAAGTTCCCAAATCTTAATTCTTAATCTCATTCTCATTTTGGGTTTCTTCCCTCTCATTTTCAAATCCATCACCACCAACCTATGTTGTTTAACACATGCTACTCCCAAGATCACTTTGCAGTTCGTCACATTGCTTTTGTCGGCTCCTCTAACGAGGATGTAATCTATTTGGCTTTGCACTCCTCCTTAAGCCCTTTGTTGGCCGACTCGGTTGAGCTTCAGACTGTCACTCGATGGGCCGGAGTTCAATTCCTGCGGCCGGCTGATGAAGAGTTAGAGGAATTTATTTCTGGTGATAGCAATTCATTTCTCGCCATAATGTGGTTCAGATTCCACAATAAGCTGTAGGTCCCGTTGCTAAGTAACCAATTGGTTCTTAACCACGTAAAATAAGTCTAATCCTTCGGGCCAGCCCTAGGAGAGCTGTTAATCAGCTCAGTGGTCTGGTAAAACTAAGGTATACTTAACTTTTGCACTCCTCCGCTTTCATATGTTATCAAGTACTTATCCAACTTCTGAAACCATGTGTTCATACACGCCAATTCAAAACTCTTAGCAATCTCCAATATATGATCCCCATCTTCATTTCTAATTCCAAACCCATGGCCTTCGTGTACCTCCTCACACCCATCTCTTCTCTTTCCCACCTTGCCATTCATATCAGCTCCTATATTAATTTCTCCTCCTCCCTCACTCTTCTAATGACAGCCTCAAACTCTTGTCTAAATAATTCTTTCTCTTGCTCTTGGCACCCCATCTGAGGAGTGTATGCTGGTATTATATTTAGTATTTTGTCCCCTATTATTATTGGAATCTTTAAAAGCCTATCATTCACTCTTTACTTCTATCACTTTTTCTTTCCAGTTGTTACTTACTATAATTCCAACTCCATTTCTTCCATCTCGTGACCCTCTGTAGTAAAGCTTATACCCATTTCCTATCTCTCTAGTTCCACTCCCTTTCCACCTAGAGCCCTGCACACACAAGAAATCTATCCTCCTCCTTTCCATCACATCTACTATTTCCCTCAGTCTTCCTGTTAGAGTACCAACTTTTCACGTACCTGCTCTAATCTTCCACTCCTTCACTAACTACTTTGGCCGCAGTCGTGAACCCTGCGGTACCCGTCGCCCATTTATCACGCCAGTAGGGGGATTCTGACGCACGTCGCTTACAGCCGCATTTATATTTCTAACATCATCAGGCATCGCTCATTGTTTGGCAAAGGGGTTTTTACGACTGCATGCCCTTGCTGTTGTCAACCACAGTTACTGGCTGTGGGCCTTGCCTTTGACTAAAAAGGCCACCTGCAAGGCAGCAGCTTCCACAGTTATTGGCATTGGACGTAGCCTTTTACTAAAAAGTAAGACTGCAAGGCAGCAGTTAGCACAGTTATCGGTGGTGGGCCTAGCCTTTTACTAAAAAGTAAGACTGCAAGGCAGCAGCTTTCCTTTTAGTCGATTTTTACAACACACAGGACCTACGGTGGTAGTATTCTTAAACCCCTACCACAAGGTATTAATGCAATATTGAAGTAGTATTGTAAATTGTACATGGTTAGGATAACATAAAGGCAGCTAGGACTTTGTGAGTGCATAAGGCGCGTAAAAGACATTTCTGACAGTCAACAACATTCATTGGAAGTTCATTCTGAATTTTGGGCAATTTAATAATTATTATATGATCATGTTACTATGGGGGAAAAAAACCTTAAGCAGTTATACAGGATAAATGGGATGAAAGGAACAAGAGGCTCTTGGCAGATTGAAAAAATTGACAGTGACACCAGTACTTATTAAAATAGTTTAGCCAGACCACTGATGTGATTAATGGCTCTCATACGGCTGACCCGAAGGATTAGAATGAAATGGAGTACCTGGTCTAGGCCATAGGGCAAGCAGTGGGACCAAATGATGAATGGAAATAAAGTTTACCAAAATATGCAAAAAGGCATATGCTCCTAACCTGGAACACATGTACACGTTAAATACAGTTATGTTTTCATCTGCACAATTTAGGAAAAAGGGTAATGATAAAAATCAGAATAAGTTGGTTTTTTAAATTCGTATTTTTTTTTTATTAAATGCCCCAAGGGTTTTTGTATTTTTATTAATTACTTTTTATATTTTATCAAATCACAGCTCCTCATGAATATCAAAATTGGAACAATCGAAAATGTTGAAGATTCTGACAAAATTTCAACGATCGATCTATTTCCGAAATTTGATAACCGTTGTTGGTTATATTTTGGCTATTCACACAACACATGGTTTGACTGTTGTTATCACTGCAATTTGAGCGTTTGGGAGCAGGATTATGTGGGCTGTTCATTAAGTATCCAAGTGCCAGACGAGTATGACCTGTTCAGAGAAATGTCAGAATCACTTGCGCATTAATTTAATATATTTTTGGGTTGTTCTTTGCATATATTTTGCCTTTTATTTATATTTTGTTTGTGTTACATAATCATTAACAAGGATATTTACATTCGATCTAGTCATATGGGTTGCTTCTTTGGCTGCTTTATCAGGCTCTTCATTTCTTTTGATTCCTATATGGGCAGGGATCCAACATGTTTCTATAGTTTTTCCCATTATTTTATAACTTATGGAGTAGTAACTTAATTTGTTGTACAGTATTATTTTTTGGTTTGTGACTTTGAATAGCTTCTATAGCACTTCTCGAGTTGCTAAAAATCACCGAAGTATTGAATGATGTTTCTTTAATTATTTTTATGGCTGATGCTATGGTACACAACTCGGCTGTAAATACCGAGGCATTACCAAGTAGAGAGAACTGATAAATTTTGTCTTGGGATACTGCAGCACATCCCACGCCAATCTGTGATTTAGATCTGCCAGTGTGTATTGCGTAATGTGGACCTTCTCAGCTTATATGCTCTATTATATATTGTCTATGGTGTTTTGAGGTACATGAGTAAATTGTTAAGTATTTTAAGTGTGTACAAACTCTCATCTTTATTCATAGTCCAAGGAGGAGGTAGTTTAACTATATATTCATTGACTCAAATAATCTTTTAGCTCTTACTGTGAAAGGTGGTGAATGATTGTATATATAAATACATCTCTAAATTCAAATATTTTGGTTGGAGACTCGCTTGTCTGAATTCTTGGGACACTTTTGTTATTAATTCTCTATGAAGAGAGGGTGGCATTTGGCATTTCACCACGTTCAACTTGCAAAGATGAGTTTGATTATGATCTAAAGGGTCTTGAACATATTCTAACGCCTTCGTTGTGAACTGGGTCGAACGTTTTCAGTGTTGCATCTGATGTTGAGTCATATATTTTGCTTCCATAATCAATGATAGATAACACTAACTTTTTACAGTATAGGAAAGGTATGTCTATCGGCTGCCTAAGTAGTGTTGGATACTGTAGTTTTTTAATTAGATTTGATGCTTTTTTACATTTTGATTTCGTGTATTTTAGGTGGACTTTCCAGTTCAAGTGAGTATCAAATACTAGTTCCAAAAATTTATGTTTGGCTAATTTGTATACTATGGTTTTTGATTTTTAAGCCTTATTTCTTCACCTTTTTTCCACATTTTTTTTTTTTTATAAAACATGACTGCTTGAGTTTTATGTATGGATAATTTAAAGCCTACAGATGAGGCCCATTCTTACATTTTTATTATAATGATTTGTTCTGCATGTTTTATACAAGATACTGAATAATATATGGCAAAATCATCCATATACAGGTTTTAATTCCAATTGGTAGATTATTGCTTATATCATTTATTGCTAAATTAAACAGTGTGCCACTAAGGACGCTTCTTTGTAGAACACCATTTTCAAGTGTAAATGTTTTTGACAAAACATCGTCAAGTCTCACCTGAAAAGTGATCCGTCAGAAAGTTATGTATAAAGCTAGGTAAATGTCCACGGATGCTGTTTTTATAGAAGGGATTTAATATTGCATACCTCCATGTAGTATTGTATGCATTTTCAGTGTCAAAAAAGACAGCTACAGTAATTTGTTTTCGTTCAAATCCCTTGCGTATGTGATTATCTAAGTTTGATAGAAAATCTAATGTGTAGGTCTGGTACTAGAGTGTTTTCCATTTTCTCCCGTAATTTGCATAAGCAACTTGTTAAAGAAATTGGTCTAATTATTTACATGACTGGGATCCTTTCTAGGTTTGGGGATAGGAATTATTATAGCTTTACGCCTTTGCCAAAGGTGATAAGTGGCAGATCATCTCAAATATTGTCACCTCTGCTCTGAGAGCAGATTAATTGCTGTTTAAAAGAGCGTATTCCAATTTCCATATTAAATTTTCTATTATATATCTTCATCTGTTTCAAAATTTGTTATTAATTCTATATTATTTTTCTTTGTGCAGAAGTGTTCATCAAACTTTTTATCGTTACTTACAGCATATTAAGTTTTCTCCTATTATTTTACCTTTTTCTTTCAGATCAGGTATTTCTTTTTCCATCTTTCAATATGGCACGTCTAGGTGGTTTAACATGGTCACCATATATTTTCCTGAATTTTTCCCATTTTTGTTTTTTTGTTTTTTTTTGTTTGAGAATATTATTAGAGAGTTCAGATACATGATTCTTCGTTGAATTACTTTTTCCTAAATTTGCAGATATTTTGTTTTATAGAGGTTTTAATGCATCAATTTCTAATAATAATATAGTCATTTAAAAAAATTTTCCTTATTTTTATTTGTTCTATTAGCCTATCATAACACCATGGAACTTAGTATTTTGTTGGATGAGGTTCTGATTTTGATATTGCTCTATCAGCAGCATTTATATTGAAATTGACAAGAAATTTCTTTTTTCATTATGGTCTTTTAAATATTCAAATGGTGGAATATCCCTAGTGTGCATTCCATATTGCTCCCAATTTTGTAATAAGGAAATTAATATTGGGAAATGATCACTGGTGTACTATCGGCAAGAAAAGTGATGATACAGATTTCTTAAATCTTCAGACACATATTGCTCAATAATGCAACATCTGGCAACTTTAGAAAGGAGTGGAGCTTCAAAGTCGTATCATATTTATTTCCTTGACTTCTATAACTTTCAGTCATATTCTACAGTTCTGAAATTATTGACAGATACATGCAGTAGTAAGCTTTACAGTATTCGTTCAAGTTGGATCTGTAGCCACAGTTCTGCTTAACCTTACTCAGTTGCATTTATGACACCACAGTGAACGGAATTTATGCATAATAGGAAACATGATCCTACATAATTAAATGAAGTGTTAAAATTTGGGCAATATCCAATGAAAATCGTGTGGAACAATATAGGAAGGAATGCAGTGATAAGAGAGAGAGAGAGAGAGAGAGAGAGCAAAGTCTGCTGTTGTGTAAGCCTAGTCCCATTTATAAAGGTACTCAGTTCATTATATTTTCTTTCAGAGATTGAGTGATACTATATTTGTATAATATGTTTTAGAAGTAGAGAGAGAGAAACTATAGTATAAAGAATGTATTAAGATATCTTTAGCTTTTCAGCAAGCAGTGCAGCTGTGCTAATCAGCCAACTCCGAACCGTTTGGGGTGGGAGTGTAGTCAATCATTTTTCAAGTTGACAGGCCAGAGTAACATTGATAAAGATTTACTTTTTATGACTGCAGCTTTGTAATAAAGCTAGCACTGCGATTTCAGATGGAAAGACGACGATAAGAAATAAACGGGAAAATCGGATTTAGAGGGAACTTCAGCGAAAAGTATCCATGGAAACCAGTCATTCATATGGTAAAGACTGAGACCTATGAGCACACAGATTTTCTTAAATACTTGAGTTCCTTTAATTCTTAAGTCGTCTTTATGAGAAAATTACTTAGCAAGAAAACCTGTAGACCCGTAATTAACGCTTCCTATCTTGCTTTTCCATGAAGTGCAATCTTGATCAAAAGTTGAAGGCCTAGGTGACTTAGGATCAAACTAATTGTTGGTAATTATATTTTGGTATATTAGGTCAGCATAATAACCATATTAGTATATATGTATGTGTTGTGTGTATGTACATATATATATGTATGTGTTTATATATAATATGTATATATATATATATATATATATATATATATATATATATATATATATATATATATATATATATATATTTTGTCGTAAACTGGTCGTCTTGGTTGGGGAGAGAATTTAATTGATTTAAAACTTATGACTGCAAAGGAACCAAGTGCACCCAGATTATGAACAAAGGAAAAGTTATTTGAAACTTACCTTAGATTTTCCCTGGATTTACAATTAAATGAGTAAGGTCGCCATTTGGAATTAGAATTCTTTTACAATTTAAAGGGATTTATTTACAGAGATTTAGCAATTAAGCAAGGAGACAAACAATGCAAAATGGTACCCAATGGGCAGGCTCATTAATTATATACAGTTAGCAATACTGCAGTGATTGGCAACAAGCAAGCTAATTAATAAGGGGCCAATGTACAATACAGTTATTCCTGTTATAATAATAATAACATGGTTAGGCCAAAGTTACATTAAAAGGTTCTTCGTTAATTGCTGCGAAGGATTGAACTCCAGGATGGGGAAATTAATTCATGTAAAGGTTGGCGTGCCACAATGGACTTCGATAATTAATCGGACTGCGACCGGGAATATTTCAGGATTTGAAAAGCAGTCAGAATTATCGGACACAGAGCGCAATGGAGCAGCGGGTCTCTCCTTGTCGGATAATTGCGATGCCAAACAATCAACTCGGCCATTCGTTGACGATAGTTTCAACCAGCTTAAGCGGAGAAGATGGGCTATAGCTTCCGCCCAGTACCGAGATGAGAACGTGTCTGCTCTTCCAAAGCCAGCGGCATCTTGTAGGGGCCTCATCTTAGTCCGACATCTGCCTGCAAACACGTCAAGACAGCTAGCAAAGAGGTCAGAGGAAAAGATTTCTTAAAGTTAAGTACTTAGGGATTAAAGTCCTACCTGGCCACTAGCCCTAATAAGCCCCTTTTGCCTTCCCAAACACTAATTACCCCCCACCTTACGCGATGGGGGTGAGAAGAGGGTTTCCATTGTTCCCCCCTAGGTCGGTGATTGGGCAGCGCTTCCTACACTGCTACACACTGGTGCTAACAGCTATGATCTGGTTCAAACTACGCTTGTTTCCGCCCATCGCTCGCCAATTTTCCCAGCCCGACAGTCAAATGAATAGCATTTCAAAAAATAATGATGCATCTACATGAGGAAGGGATATATCCTTGACAATATATATATATAATATATATATATGTATATATATATATATATTATATATATATATATATATATATATATATATATATATATATATATTTATATATTTATATATATATATATATTTATATATTTATATATATATATATATATATATATATATATATATATATATATTATATATATATATATATATATATATATATATATATTTATATTTATATATATTTATATAAACACTTAGTAGTGGGTGTATGATCCTCTGTTATCTATAATTGTACTTAATTTATTAGGTACTGATTTGACCGAGGCATAACAGTAGTCAGGGCCATTTCTCGTTGTTCTTAAGGACTCCTAGACTGATAAACAGTGATTGATCAAGGCCTCCTTTGATTGACCAGTTGCCTCATCTTATCTCTTCGACATCGTTCCCGAAAGATTTACGATAGGATTTAAATCCGGGGACTTGGCAAGCCAGTCTAACTGAACTATGTATGTTCCCTGAACCATTCTGGAACAACATTGGCATTGTGGACAGCAGAGTTGTCCATGGGTTGCCAGAGAGATGGAGAACCAACTCTCCTGGGCCACTTCTGGCCATGCACCCCATAAAGCAGCAAATATTCTGCCACTTTGTTGGGTACAATGGATGTGGCGTTCCTCGGCCCTATATAAATTAGAGAAAGAGAAAACTTGTTAAAAATGGTTATGGCCTCATCAACTCCTCAGCCATTTGCAGAACAGGATTTATAAAGAGTCTTTCATCAACGATTTCTGTCAAACTAGTTTTCTCCACGCAAAAGGGGAGGACTGAGGAGTGGTAGGGTTACAGTTCTAGCAACATCAGCCCATGGAGGTTGAAGCGATAATCAACAATGATTGTTGTAACTGATGTAAATGATAATCTGACAGTGAGATTGCCATCTTGCCGTCCCTGTCATTAAATAAGTGTGTATTAATTACCTTGTATTATCAGGACGCCAACAGTGAAGTTGGCCATGGTCGTCACTGCAAAATGTTGCGTCGCACAAGTTTACTGTATCCCAGAAGTCCGTATCCATCGCAGAATATTGCAATGCAAACCCCAACCTTTGCCCCTTGTGAACTCTTGTCAGAAGTAGCTTCGTTGCTGATATTCAATGATGTAACCCACTTGCTTATAATCCAGTTGCGTCGCTATGGCGCCCAGGGGTGTCTAGGCCCCTCAGTCAGGTGCTTGGCCCCCCCCCCAAATGAAAATCCCTTTGTAGCTAAACTTTAACCCTTACAGTATTGGTACATGTGCATACAGGAAGAGTAAATCAGTTGAACATTGAGCTCTATAATTTCAAATACAGGTTTACTAATTACCAGCACTACTATTTTCCTTCATTCACATGGATATGTACATCCGAGAATAGTATATTTTACTAGTTACAGAACTGATACATTAGTTTTGTGTATTTTTTTCTGCCACCCCCCCCCCAATATTTTGGCCCCACCTAGGTGCCCCCACTGATGGAATGCCAGCTACGCCACAGATGTGATGTGTCTTAGGGTTTGGTGCATAATCATTAATCTAGTTTGTTGTTTGATGGCAACAGCATTTGTCAGAGGTTGTTCTAATGCAACAGAGGTGACTAAATTGTCTTCTTCCTGGGTTTTCGGACAAGGACAACCGCATCTAGGATGATTCGCTACACTTCCTTCCTCTCTTCCTCGTTTCAGCCATCGGTGGATGACTAATATTCTCACACTAAGCCTGTGTGATATTTCTTTTAGTTTCATATTTGCTCTTTGCATCGCTATTATCAAGTGCCATATTAATAATGAAGTTTCTCTCCTCGGCTGCTGATCCATAGCAGTGTCAAGTAGCATCCAGTGACTTTGTTTTCCCGCCTGAGGTTCTCAAGCTGCTCCTCACATCATAGAAAAAACACTTGCTGATTTAACCAGATTTGCCCAACCTACCTTAGCTGTCATAACATTTACTGCCATCAAATCCAGCTAACTTTTAACACTGAAATACAAACATAAATTTGCAGAAATAGAGAAATTTATCTTTACCACGTATGATAATGCAATAATAATCTTGTTCATAAAGGAAAACTGTGAACGAATCCATCTGAGAAATTCCAGTTACTTCGGACATGCGTGGTGTTTTTAAGAATCTGAACACTTTTATTTTGCATTTTTAATATTTTATATATGATATAATTTGCATTGTATTTTTATATTTTGGAGTAGATTTACCGAGATTGTTGTTCTGTAAAAAAAAAAAAAAATTGAAATTGGATGAACGAAACCTAATGAAAACAGTATCATCACTTTTCTTGCCGACAATAGTACATAGAGCCAAGTCTTTTGAGGACAATGCTCCATGTGTTTTTGAGTGTGTGCTGATTTTGTCATGTATACAGCACACATTATTTGAATCCATAATTTTATTTTATTTCCTGCTTTATTTGGGTTTTTACATTTATTCCCCCATTCATGGGTGTGAGCATTAAAATCACTCGCTATTAATGTAGGTTATTTGGCATTAACTAATTCGTTAAGTTTGTCAGTGTTGTAATTTTTATTTGGTTGGTTGTATAAATTGTAAATTACATAATTATCGTTTTTTATTTGTAATGTTTATACTTTGTCATAACATTCTTTATGTACATAATGGCTGTTGTTATTATTATTAAAAAAGTTTAACCAGACCACTGAAGTGACTGTCAGCTCTCACAGGGCTGGCCTGAAGGATTTGGATGAAATGAGAGGTCTGGGCTAGAAGCCTAGCACTGGGACCAAATAGGTCACGCAGTAGTGATGAATGAATGATAATGAAATTAAAAGCTGCACAATGGCATACGCTCTCATACTGGAAAACGCTTGCACAATAAATACATTTATACTAGTGTTTCCATATATACTCACTAAAAATACAATATTAAACTTTAGTTGTTTTAAAATTCATTAGACGCCCAAGGGCATTCGTATTTCTATCATTCACTTTTTATATTTTATTAATTAAATCACAGCTCCTCATGAACATTAAAATGGGTATTACTGAAAATGTTGAAGATTCCGACAAAATTTCTTTTATTGATCGATTTCCAAAATTTGATAATCGCTGCAGATTATAATTTGGACATTCACACTGTACATGCTTAACTGTTGCCAACACTTTGCAGTCTGGGCATTTGTGAGGATGGCCACATGGACTGTTCATCAAGTGTCCATGTTGTCAAACGAATATGGCCTATTCGAAGATGCGTCAGAATTACTTGTGTGTGTGTATTTCTCTGCTATGATGAACTCCATTTTCCAACATTGGATTTTATCTCTCTTAATTTATTATTTTCAGGTTCTTCATTCCGTATATTTTGCCATTTACTTACAATGATTGTTTTTATGTATCTTATATAGTCACTAATAGGGATGTCTACACTTGCTCTTGTTATGTGGACTGCTTCTTTAGCTGCTTTATCAGCCTGTTTATTTCCTTTAATCTCTACATGGGCAGGGATCGAACATATTTCAATATTTTTTCCCTTATACAATTTATGGAGTGAAAACTTTACATGTACAATATTATTTTTTTTATTACAGCTTTGAATGGCTTTATGGTGCTTTTCTGGAGTCGCTACAAATTACAAAATTATTACATGAGGCTTCTCTAATTATTTTTATGGCTGATGCTGTTGCACATAACTCGGCTGTAAATGCTGAGGCGTTATCTGGTAGAGAGAACTGATACGTTTTGTCTGGGGATACTGCAGCATATCCCACTCCATATTGTGACTTAGATCCGCTGGTGTATGTTCCGTAATGTGGACCTTTTCGGATTATATGTTCTACTGTATGTTGTCTGTGGTGTTCTGGAGTATATGAATAACTTTTTGATGGATATTTTAAGTGTGTACAAATTCTCGTTTTATTCATTGTCCAAGGAGGAGGTAATTTTATATTTATATTTAGCGACTCAAACAATCTTCTAGCTCTAATTGGGAAAGGAGGTGGATGATTGTAAAAACATCTCTTAGTCCAAATAATTTTTTGGTTGGAGAATCATTTGTCTGAATTCTCGGAGCAGTCTTCACTGTTACTAGCTCTCTATGGAGAGAGTGAGGTAGTTCACCACATTCAACTTGTAAAGAAAACATTGATGATCAAAAAACTCCTGAACATATTCCAAGGCCTTCATTATGAACTAGGGCCAACATTTTCAGTGTTGCATCTGATGCCAAGCCATATATTTCGCTTCCATAATCAATGATAGACAGCACTGTTGCTTTATACAGTAAAGTAAGGGTATGTCTATCGGCTCCCCAAATAGTGTTCGGTAGTTTTTTAATTAGATTTAATGCTCTTTTACATTTTGATTTCATGTATGTTATGTGGGCTTTCCAGTTCAAGTGAGTATCAAATACCAATCCTAAAAATTTTGCTTTTTGGCCAATTGGTATGGAGTGATTTCTGATTTTTAAATCTATTTCTTCACGTATTTTCCACTTTTTATTTTTATAAAACATTATTGCTTGAGTCTTTTGTATAGAAAATTTAAAGCCTACAGATGAGGTCCATTCATCTATTTTTATTATAGTTTTATTAATGATTCGCTCTGCATGTTGTATGCGAGATCCTAAATAATATATGGCAAAACCATCCATATACAAGTTACTGTTAATTCTGGTAGGTAGATTATTACTGATATCATTTATTGCTGAAGTAAACTGTGCCACTATGGACGCTTCCTTGTGGAACACCATTTTCAAGCGGGAATGTACTTGACAGTACATCACCAGTTCTCACTTGAAAAGTGCGATTTATCAGAAAGTCTTGGATAAACCTTGGTAAATGTCCACGGATGCTGTTTCTATGTAATATATGTTTAATATTGCATATCTCCATGTAGTATCATATGCCTTTTCAGTGTCAAAAAACACTGCTATAGTAATTTGTTTTCGTTCAAATCCTCTTCATATGTGGCCTTCCTAGTTAGACAGAGAATCCGTGTAGATCTGTTACATTGTGACCCAAATTGAGTGGGAGTCAAAATTTTTCTCAAATGTGCCATGTTAGTCGAGCATTTACCATTTTCCCTAGTAATTTACATAACTTAAAGAAACTGGTCTGTAATTGTTTACATTACTGGGATCTTTTCCAGGTTTGGGAATAGGAATAATTATAGTTTGCCATTCATCAGGAAATAAATTACGAAGCCATAAGTGGTTATAAAACTCTAATAAGTATGTGTTTGCCAGATCATTTCAAAACAAATACTGTCACCTCCAGGAGCAGATTTATTGCTGTTCAACAGTGCAAATTTCGATTCTTCCATATTAAAATTTCTATTATAATATACATCTTCTGTTGTTTCAAAATTTATTAAATCTATGCTGTTTTTCTTTGTGCGGAAATGCTCATCTAAATTTTTGTCACTACTTACTTTTGCTGAATTTTCTTCCATTACATTACTTATTTCTTTAGGATCAAGTACTCTTTTCCCATCTTTTATTATGGCATGTCTAGTTGGTTTAACATGGGTAAGATTTATTTTCCTGAATTTTTCCCATACTTTTTGTATGGGAGTATTATTTTAGAGATTGATACATACTTCCTCCATGAAATGATTCTTCCTTGAATTACTTCCCTTTTAAAATTTGCAGATATTTTGTTATATAGAGGTTTTAATGTATCAGTTTCTAATAATAATATAGTTAGTTTTTGTAAAGTTCCTTCTAATATGGGTAATGTTTTGTTTATTTTACAGAAGTTTCTATTCAGATTATCTAATTGTCTTGCAATTTGGTGTTTTATTTTTATTAATTCTGTTAGTTTTTCAGACCACCATGGAACTTTGTGTTTTGTTGGATGAGATTTTGATTTGGTATTGCCTTATCAGCGGCATTTTTAATGAAATCAACCAGAAATTTATTAGTTTCATTATGGTCTTTTAAATATTCAAGGTGTGGGATATTCCTAGTGTGGAATTCGTATTGCCCCTCAATCTGCTTTTTAAATATTATATTGAGGGACATGCTTGGTGGGATTATTTTGTGATAATGAAACATTGGGAAATGATCACTTGTATGCAAGTCGTCAACTGTATTCCAATCCAATCTGTCAACTATGTTTGTTGTACATAAAATCAATTCAGTTGAGGAAAATGTTCCATGTGTTTTAGAAAAATGTGCTGATTTCGTTATTTATACAGCACGTCATATGAATCTATGAATTCTTATATTTTACTTAAAATATTCTATTTGAGTCTGTACAATTACAGTCCCACGTCGGGTTGTGAGCATTAAAAACCAATTAATGTAGGTTCTTTGGCATTATTAAGTAAATTTTTAAATTAAGTTTGTGAAAGTCATAATTTTTATTAGGTTGGTTGTATAACTTATAAATTACATTAAAGTTTTTTTAATCGTATTTTAATACTCAATATTTGCAGATTAGTAAAGTTTACAGGTACTTTGTCATAACATACTTTATGTACATATATAGCAATGCCTAATTTTCCTTCTTCCTCTCTATATGTAGATGCTAAGGTATATTTACCTATTGTTGGTATTGTTTTGTTGACATGTTGTAAACACAATATCATTGGTTCATATTCTTTTAGTAATCAAATGTTCTCATAGGTGTAACCTGGTCTGTAGACCATTTACGTTGCATTGTATAATATAGCTACTGAAAATATCTTGTTTTAGCAGTTGAGTTTTACTCTCTTTTTTTTTGTATTATCTATTTGGATTTTTTCTAATTTACTAACGACATTCATTTGTTTTTCTTTATAATATGCTAAGTGCTCAATGCACATGCAACCTTTTTCCTGGGTACTCAGATCTGTCGTTTCTTTTTTTTCTGTTTCATAAAATTTCTTATGTTTGTGAAACCATCTTCTGTTATGCTTTTGTTGTTATTGCATAATTCAGTAAAACAATCATTACATCCACATGTATTATATATATTTCTTTTTTCATTTGCTCTTGCACCAATTACTGGAGACGGAGTAATCTCTTCTCCTTTGACATAATCATTTTTGTCTATGGTACGGTTCTCTTTCACTACTTCAGTGTTTTCAACATCTGCCTTCATAGGTTTTACTATTATTTTAGGAGATAAGGGTATATTCTTAGCTTGTATTTTCTTTCCTTTTTCATCCCCTTCATCTTTGGTTTAATAGATGTTCCTCTAATAATAGTTGGTTTCTTCGTTTTGGGTGGTGTTCTCTCCAAATGCCTTTTTTTATCTTTAATTTCTAGTCCATCACGACCCTCCTCTGTTACTTCAGTAGTAGCATCCTCCTGTGATTTTATTTAGATTAATATTTCAAATAAATTGGATAAAATATCTCATTTGTACTTGTTTCTTTATTCTTTACCACTTAGGTTTTATTTCTGAATTATTAATTTCTTGAGGTTTACTTTTCTGTGCTCTGTTACTTCTATCTGTTTTTGTTTCATTATTTGCTCTAGTTATTGAAGAATATGTATGTTTCTTAGTCGGATCTTGAGTTCTTCTCACTTTTAATTTTATCTTAGTCTTTTTTTTATAGACATCCCCGTTCGTTCTTGTAGTATTTTCAATTCCGTATTGTATATATACAGTAATACACGCATTCTTTGGATCTTGCATGATGATTCTGCCCACAGTTTACACACTTAGGTTCACTGTACTTCCACTATGTGGTATGTTCAGTAGATCCACAATGAGCGGATACCGGTTCATTATGACAATTTTTTTTGTGTCCATACTTTCTGTAATTTTGACACTGCAGTGGCTTTGGGACATAGGGTCTTGATTGTATTTTGGCCTAGAATTTTTATTTTTTGGAGTAGATCTTCACCCTTAAATTTTATTTTTGCTCTTTTTAATATTTCTTTATTGCTGGTTTTAGTTGGTACAACATATACCTCAAAATCTTGGACCTTGAGGTATCTCTTTTTGAGAGCGTCTAATAGCATTTTCTTATCGACTGGTTCGTTGTCGTTTTCAGGAAGTGCTGTTCATAGTATCATGTTTTTCACTTTTATGTTAATATTGTTTATATATTTTTCAAAGACAAATAGTCTTCGGTCTGACTTTTGTTTTGTGGCTTCTATAAGCCAAGTGTCTAAAATTTGTCTGAACGACACATCTGTCGTTGGATGTTTATTTAATAAATAATTTTCTAATTTTAAAGCCGAAATATTTTGGTCAGCTTCCATGGTTAGAAACCTTGACCAACTGACACTCGCAAAGATGGAGTCAAAGTGAGTCAAGGTTGGGTCATGCGGTATTTACTCTTTTTGGGAGTTTTATAAGGTATTAAAGTTTAAATACCACTCTGATTTAGATTGTTTGGATTATCTAGAGAATTGACCATTTCCATGCTAGAAGATTTGCTCTGTACTGGAGCAGCGGTCGTCATCTGTGCCAGAACAGTACCATCAAAGGGTGCAGGGGTGCTCGAATCCTTAGATTGACTAATCACCAAAATTGGAGAGAGAGAGAGAGAGAAAAAAAAAAAAAACTGAAAACCTTAAAAAGATATCATCAGTCTTTCATGGAATTTATTTTTCCACCAATGGCACAAGTGAGAACTGACTCCCAAATGTCTGCTCCCTACAGGGGATGGCGCAACATGGTTAGAGTGGCCCAAGTGTAAGCCAAACCCGCTTGGTAGGACTGACAATGTTACTAGAATACAATCATCCTCATCCTAATCATGTTATGAGCAAACCGGATAAAATGCCAAGAGTCCTATCCCCAGAACCAGACCCCCTTGGAATCCGTGGTCCAGCCCTAAAGAATAGTTCCGCCTTTAAGCTATCAGTGTAATAACTCTCAGGTCCGAACATTATCGGGCAGTTGATGGTCCTACCACAGTTCCCACTATTTAGCTTCGGATATAAACATATTCCCAGCTATGATACCTTTTCCTGTTTATCGGGTCCAATAAATTTTAGCTAAAGTGGAAAATTCCCCCAAAATTAATCTAAAGTATATAATGGTATGTCGGACTCGTGGACTCAAACCCGGAAAAAATTCCTGGGGTTCAAGAGCCCTCTCATCACGTCAAGGTGGTCCCACATCGAGGGGGACATATATGGCTGTACCTAAATATCCTTCTTTTAAAGATGTAGATGCTAAGGTGTATATACATATTGTTGATGTAGTTTTGTTGACATGTTGTAAACATAATATTAGATCATATTATTTTAGTAATCGTTGTATCTTTCCCAGGTGTAATCTAGAATGTAGACCATTTATGTTCCTTTGTATAACGTAGCTATTGAAAATTTGTAATAGTGGTCGAGTTTTACTTTCTCTTTTTGTATTTTCATCATGGGTTTTTTTCTAATAATTTGCTTACGTCATTATTTTGTTTTTCTTTGTAATATATTCAGTGCCCAATGCACATGCAACCCCTTTCATGAGTGTTCAAATCATTAGTTTCTCCCTTTCTATATCAAAAGATTTCATATACTGTAACATTTGTTAAACTGTCCTTGGTTATGTTTTTGTTCTTATTGCACACCTCAATGAAGCATTTATTGCATCATGTTGGTGATGGATTAGTCTCTTCTCCTTTGACATATCATTCTTGTCTATGGTATGGTTCTCTCCTACTCCCTCGGTGTTCTGGATATCTGCTTCCATTTGTTTTACTATTATTTGGGGACATAAGGTCTGTTCTTAGCTTCCTTTTGTTTGTGTTCTTGCGTCATATCTTTTGTCTTCGGTTCAACTAGTGTTTCACTAACAACAGTTGGTTTCTTCATTTTGGGTGGTGTTCTCTCCAAAGGCCTTTATCTTTAATTTCCAGCCCATTACAACTTTCGTGTTCCTATTTATTGATGTTTCAAAGAAACTTGAAAAAGTATTATCCATATCAATTGCGCCTGTTGTTTTTATTGTTTACCATTTTAGTTTGTTTTCTGTAAAGTTTTTATTTTTTCTAAAAATTTATTTACCTGTGCTTTGTTACTACTATTTGTATGCGTTTTTGTTTCACAAGTAGTTCTTATTACTGAAGAATATATAAGTTTCTAAGCCAGATCTTTAATTCCTCACACTTTCAATTCTAATTTAGCTTCATTTGTAGACATTCCAGTTTTATCCTGTAATGTTTTCAATTCAGTGTTGTATATATGATACATGCACCCATTAGACCATGAGGGATGATCTTACCCACAGTTTACACTCTGGCCTACTACATATCCATTGTGTGGCATGTTCAGATCCTCAATAAGCATATAAAGGTTCATTTCGACAAGTTTAAGCCCATATTTACTACAGTTTTACCTTGTAGTGGTTTTGGAGCATAAGGTCTCGATTTTCTATTTTGGCCCAAAATTTTTATTTCTTGAGGTAGATCTGGACCTTCAAATTTAATTTTTGCAATTCTTGATGTTTTATTCTTATTAGTTTGTATTATGTATACCTCACAATCTTGGAATTTGAAATTTAAGAGAGCCCAACAGCATTTTCTTCTCGGTTCATTATTATTTTCAGGAGCTAAAATGGTCCCCTGAATGCTGTTCGTAGTTTTTATTTTTTTTTTTACTTTTTTTTTTTCAATTATTTTTTTATAGACCAGTAGTCTTCGGATAAGTCTTTTATTTGTATGATGATTGTCTGTTTAGTAAGTAGTTTTCTAACTTTAGGGCTGAAATTTTTTTTGTTCCGTTTCCTAGGTTAGAAACCCTGACCAACTTCCACTCCTAAAGAGGGAGTCGGAAGTGAGTCAAGGTTGGGTCATGATGAAATCTACTTCTTTTGGAATTGTTATACAGTATTAAAGTATTAAGGTTTTAATACCACCTTTATTTTCGTTAATTGTTTTTACCTGTGAACAGTTCACTGCCATGCCAGAAGTCGTAGGGAGGTTTAAATAAGTTGCCATACAACGAATATTATCAATTTCGTCCAGGATGAGGTCCCTCTCACCAGGGATGCCCAAAATCGGGGAGGAGCAATACGGTTACCCACAGTGGTACTGGATATACACCACACCTTCAGTGCCTTAGGTGTTGTCAGTCCGTCGAGATCGGACACAGCACTGAGGGCAAGGTTTAACATGAAAAATTTCCCCTTGCTCAACCACGTCTGGTTCTCTAGTTCTACTGGTGGAACGGCATGCTGTCCAAACTCCACCCTTCTTCAAGGTTATAAGGGCAGTGATTGCCCTAATTCAATACCATGCAAAGGTCGTCAGCAAAAGAGGAAGAAGGGAAGGGGAAAATTTATGAAAGGAAGCGTAGAAGAGTTGTAGGGCTCAATGTTAGGTTAAATCCACAGCATAGAGAGTAGTCGTAAAATAGCATAACACTACCCGCAATGGATCCCTAAGCCCCCCCACCTGGTCAAAGGGTTTGGATTGGTGTGGGGGGAACACCAGTTCTGAAATGTGTTACATAATTGGTATGTACCTAAGGTTTAAAGAAACTTGAGCTAGATGCCAGGAATGATGGTCAAGGGCCTGTACTGGATTACGAAATTGAGGACTAAATTATAAAGTTGCCTATTTAACAATGCCATTTAGGTCACTCGCCTGCAAGGAATACTGCCAGCTCTAGAAAATAGACTGAGTACTTTGGTTTGGGTTGCGGCAGGAAATGTCTGTCTACTTTTCTAGGGTACATGGATATCTTGGGAGATTTAGCTTATGTCTATATAAATTATCAGGAGGATTTGATAGTGATTTAAGAAAACATATACAGACTGAAACTGGAGCCTAATACATGAAATAGATTTTGTTGTCATATGTAATCAGGCCAACATAAGGCAGATATATTATTGGCATGTGTCTATAGTTTAAATAAACTAGAGATAGATGGCAGTAATAACAGTTTATGGCCTTTACTCTATGAAAAGAAGGCCGTTAACATCCCTGAAAGGAGTATGTGTAGTTTAGAGAACTAGAACTGTGCGGTTTAAAACAAGTGTCACTAAAATTAGAACTCTTAAAGATGCAAGGATAACTTTGAAACTAAAGTGTGGCAAACAAGTAATGTTATTGTAATGGTACATTGATAGGATAACATAGAGACTGTCAGAAATTTGCAGTGCACAGAGTAGGAGCATTTCCGAGAGTCGGCAACATTCATAGAAGTTTATTCATAATATTGAGCAATTTAACAGTTGTATGAAAAAAATCTCAAGTAGCATTCCAGGATAACTAGCATGAAAGGAATAAGAGGCTTTTGACATAACGAGGATATTGACAGCGACACCAGTACTCAAAAGTACTGCATTGCTGGTAACTGACTATAGTTGAAATAAACTAGACATGGGCTAAATACCAGTAATGACTCTTTAGGACCTCTGCTGTCTCGAGGAAATTGAGGACTAAATTGTAACGTTGTGTAAGCATGTCATTTAGGTCATCTGCAAGGAATATTGATAGTTCTAGAAAATAGAATGAATGCTTTCATTTGTTGTGGGAGGAAATATCTTTCTACTCTTCAAGGTACTTGGATATCTTGGGAGGTTTAGCGCATGCTGAAGCTTGTGATGGATGGTAATTGCTTTCTGACTCGTTTCTTCTAATCTGTTGAAGCTGCAATGCAAGGAAATTGCCAGTCATCCCATCCATTCTAATTTGCTAAACATCATATTTGTAGGAAAATTGTCTTCTATCTTATTCATTCTGATATGTTGAACTTTACATTGGGATATATATGGTAATAATTGCCTTCCATCCCATTTTTAATCTTGTGAATCTTCCAATACAGGGTAATTTTATTCCATCCAATTCATTCTTTCTGTTGAATCTTATGATGGAGGGCAATTACCTTTCATCTTGTGCATTCCAATCTACTGAAGCTGCGGGGTAATTGCCATGTATTGTAATCGTCTGAAGCTTTCATTGCATCCAAATGATTCTAGTCTGGTGGAGTTAGCATTGTTGGTTAATTGCCTTCCATCCCATTCATCAATGTGTTGAAGGTTAAATTTCAGGATAATTATATTTCATCGTATTCATTTAAGTCAGCTGAAGAATCCATGCAGTGTAATTTTCTTCATCTTATTCATTGTAATCTACAGGGTAATTCCCTTCCATCCGATTCATTCAAATCTGATGAAGCTTGCATTACATGGTAATTGCCTTCATTCCTATTAATTCTGATTTTGCTGAAATTAGGATTGCAGGCCATTAACTTTCCATCATCACATTTATTTTAATGTGCTGAAGTTTACATACGTATCCCATCTCAATCAGCTGAAGCTTGCTTTACAGGCTTATTATATTTCATCTCATTCATAATGTGTTGAAGCTTTTATTACATGGTAATTACAATGCAACTCAACCATAATATTGCAGAAGCATGTGATGGAAGGTAATTGCCTTCTACCTCGTGCATTCTAATCTGCTGAAGCTAGTGATGCAGAGTAGTTGCCTTCCATCTCATGCATTCTAATATGGAGTGGGTGTGATGCGGAAATTGCCTTCATATGTTGCATTCTAATCTGATGAAGTATGTGATGCAGGTAATTGCCTTCCATCTAATGCATTCTAATCTGCTGAAGCTTGAGATGGATGGTAATTGCTTTCTATCTCATTTCATCTAATCTGTTGAAGCTGCAATGCAAGGAAATTTCCAGTCACCGCATCCATTCTAATTTGCTAAACATTATATTTGCAGGATAATTGCCTTCCATCTTATTCATTCTAATATGTTGAACTTTACATTATTTAGTAATTGCCCTCCATCCCATTTCTAATCTTGTGATTCTTCCAATACAGGGCAATTGTATTCCTTCCAATTCATTCTTTCTGTTGAATCATGTGGTGGAGGGTAATTACCTTTCATCTTGTGCATTCCAATATACTGAAGCTTCAAGGTAATTGCCAGTTATTGCAATCTTCTGAAGCTTGCATTTCATGGCAGTTGCCTTCCATCCAAATGATTCTAGTCTGGTGGAGTTAGCATTGTTGGTTAATTGCCTTCCATCCCATTCATCTAATGTACTGAAGCTTGAATTTCAGGATAATTATATTTCACCCTATTCATTTAAGTCAGCTGAAAAACTCCATGCAGTGTAACTTTCTTCATCTTACTCATTTAATCTGCAGGATAATTCCCTTCCATCCGATTCATTCCAATCTGATGAAGCTTGGATTGCATGGTAATTGCCTTCAATCCTATTAATTCTGATATGCGGAAATTAGAATTGCAGGCCATTAACCTTCCATCCCATTCATTTTAATTAATGTGCTTGAGAAGTTTACATACATATTCCATCCCAATCAGCTAAAGCTTCTATTACAGGTTTATTGTATTTCATCCTATTCATTTTGTATTGAAGCTTTTATTACATGGTAATTACAATGCAACTCATCCATAATATTGCTGAAGCATGTGATGGAAGGTAATTGCCTTCTACCTCGTGCATTCTAATCTGCTGAAGCTACCGATGCAGAGTAGTTGCCTTCCATCTCATGCTTTTTAATATGGAGTGGGTGTGATGCGGAAATTGCCTTCATATGTTGTATTCTAATCTGATGAAGTATGTGATGCAGAGTAATTGCCTTCCATCTAATGCATTCTAATCTGCTGAAGCTTGTGATGGATGGTAATTGCTTTCTATCTCATTTCATCTAATCTGTTTAAGCTGCAATGCAAGGAAATTTCCAGTCATCGCATCCATTCTAATTTACTAAACATATTTGCAGGATAATTGCCTTCCATCTTATTCATTCTAATATGTTGAACTTTACATTATGTAGTAATTGGCCTCCATCCCATTTCTAATCTTGTGATTCTTCCAATACAGGGTAATTGTATTCCATCCAATTCATTCTTTCTGTTGAATCATGTGGTGGAGGACAGTTACCTTTCATCTTGTGCATTCCAATCTACTGAAGCTTCAAGGTAATTGCCATTTATTGCAATCTTCTGAAGCTTGCATTTCATGGCAGTTGCCTTCCATCCAAATGATTCTAGTCTGATGGAGTTAGCATTGTTGGTTAATTGCCTTCCATCCCATTCATCTAATGTACTGAAGCTCAAATTTCAGCATAATTATATTTCACCCTATCATTTAAGTCAGCTGAAGAACTCCATGCAGTGTAACTTTCTTCATATTACTCAGTTTAATCTGCTGGATAATACCATCTAATGCATTCTAATCTCCTGAAGCTTTTGATGGATGGTAATTGTTTTCTATCTCATTTCATCTAATCTGTTGAAGCTGCAATGCAAGGAAATTTCCAGTCATCGCATCCATTCTAATTTACTAAACATATTTGCAGGATAATTGCCTTCCATCTTATTCATTCTAATATGTTGAACTTTACATTATGTAGTAATTGGCCTCCATCCCATTTCTAATCTTGTGATTCTTCCAATACAGGGTAATTGTATTCCATCCAATTCATTCTGATATGCGGAAATTAGTATTGCAGGCCATTAACCTTCCATCCCATTCATTTTAATGTGCTTAAGTTTACATACGTATTCCATCTCAGTCAGCTGAAGCTTCCTTTCCAGGCTTATTATATTTCACCTCATTCATAATGTGTTAAAGCTTTTATTACATGGTAATTACAATGCAAATGAACCATAATATTGCTGAAGCATGTGATGGAAGGTAATTGCCTTCTACCTCGTGCATTCTAATCTGCTGAAGCTACCGATGCAGAGTAGTTGCCTTCCATCTCATGCTTTCTAATATGGAGTGGGTGTGATGCGGAAATTGCCTTCATATGTTGCATTCTAATGTGATGAAGTATGTGATACAGAGTAATTGCCTTCCATCTAATGCATTCTAATCTGCTGAAGCTTGTGATGGATGGTAATTGCTTTCTATCTCATTTCATCTAATCTGTTGAAGCTGCAATGCAAGGAAATTGCCTGTCATCGCATCCATTCTAATTTGCTAAACATATTTGCAGGGTAATTGCCTTCCATCTTATTCATTCTAATATGTTGAACTTTACATTATGTAGTAATTGGCCTCCATCCCATTTCTAATCTTGTGATTCTTCCAATACAGGGTAATTGTATTCCATCCAATTCATTCTGATATGCTGAAATTAGTATTGCAGGCCATTAACCTTCCATCCCATTCATTTTAATGTGCTTAAGTTTACATACGTATTCCATTTCAATCAGCTGAAGCTTGCTTTCCAGGCTTATTATATTTCATCTCATTCATAATGTGTTGAAGCTTTTATTACATGGTAATTACAATGCAAATGAACCATAATATTGCAGAAGCATGTGATGGAAGGTAATTGCCTTCTACCTCGTGCATTCTAATCTGCTGAAGCTACCGATGCAGAGTAGTTGCCTTCCATCTCATGCTTTCTAATATGGAGTGGGTGTGATGCGGAAATTGCCTTCATAAGCTGCACTCTAATCTGATGAAGTATGTGATGCAGAGTAATTGCCTTCCATCTAATGCATTCTAATCTGCTGAAGCTTGTGATGGATGGTAATTGCTTTCTATCTCATTTCATCTAATCTGTTGAAGCTGCAATGCAAGGAAATTGCCAGTCATCGCATCCATTCTAATTTGCTAAACATATTTGCAGGATAATTGCCTTCCATCTTATTCATTCTAAAATGTTGAACTTTACATTGTGTAGTAATTGGCCTCCATCCCATTTCTAATCTTGTGATTCTTCCAATACAGGGTAATTGTGTTCCATCCAATTCATTCTGATATGCGGAAATTAGAATTGCAGTCCATCCCATTCATTTTAATGTGCTTAAGTTTACATACGTATTCCATCCCAATCAGCCAAAACTTCTATTACAGGTTTATTGTATTTCATACTATATAATTGTATTGAAGCTTTTATTACATGGTAATTACAATACAACTCATACATAATATCGCTGAAGCATGTGATGGAAGGTAATTGCCTTCTACCTCGTGCATTCTAATCTGCTGAAGCTAGTGATGCAGAGTAGTTGCCTTCCATCTCATGCTTTCTAATATGGAATGGGTGAGATATGGAAATTGCCTTCATATGTTGCATTCTAATTTGATGAAGTATGAAGAAGAGTAATTGCCTTCCATCTAATGCATTCTAATCTGCTGAAGCTTGTGATGGATGGTAATTGCTTTCTATTTCATTTCATCTAATCTGTTGAAGCTGCAATGCAAGGAAATTTCCAGTCATCGCATCCATTCTAATTTGTTAAACATTTTACTTGCAGGATAATTGCCTTCGTCTTATTCATTCTACAGTAATATGTTATAACTTCCATTATATGGTAATTGCCGTCCATCCCATTTCTACTCTGAAGTTTACAATACAGGGTAATTGCATTCCATCCACTTCATTCTTTCTGTTAAATCTTGTGATGGAGGTAATTACCTTTCATTTTGTGCATTACAGTCTACTGAAGCTGCAAGGTAATTGCCATTTATTGCAATCTTCTAGAGATTGCATTGCATAGCAGTTGCCCTCCATCCAAATGATTCTAGTGTGGTGGAGGTAGCTTTGTTGGTTAATTGCCTTTCATCCCATTTATCTAATGTGCTAAAGGTTAATTTAAGGATAATTATATTTCACCATATTCATTTAAGTCAGCTGAAGACTTCCTCACAGTGTAATGTTCTTATCTTATTCATTGTAATCTACAGGATAATTCCCTTCCATCCGATTCATTCAAATCTGGTGAAGCTGGCATTACATGGTAATTGCCTTCATTCCTATTAATTCTGATTTTGCTGAAATTAGGATTGCAGGCCATTAACCTTCCATCATCACATTTATTTTAATGTGCTGAAGTTTACATACGTATTCCATCTCAATCAGCTGAAGCTTGCTTTCCAGGCTTATTATATTTCATCTCACTCATAATGTGTTGAAGCTTTTATTACATAGTAATTACAATGCAAATGAACCATAATATTGCAGAAGCATGTGATGGAAGGTAATTGCCTTCTACCTCGTGCATTCTAATTTGCTGAAGCTAGCGATGCAGAGTAGTTGCCTTCCATCTCATGCTTTCTAATATGGAGTAGGTGTGATGCGGAAATTGCCTTCATATGCTGCATTATAATCTGATGAAGTATGTGATGCAGAGTAATTGCCTTCCATCTAATGCATTCTAATCTGCTGAAGCTTGTGATGGATGGTAATTGCTTTCTATCTCATTTCATCTAATCTGTTGAAGCTGCAATGCAAGGAAATTTCCAGTCATCGCATCCATTCTAATTTGCTAAACATATTTGCAGGATAATTGCCTTCCATCTTATTCATTCTAATATGTTGAACTTTACATTATGTAGTAATTGTCCTCCATCCCATTTCTAATCTTGTGATTCTTCCAATACAGGGTAATTGCATTCCATCCAATTCATTCTGATATGCGGAAATTAGTATTGCAGGCCAATTAACCTTCCATCCCATTCATTTTAAAGTGCTTAAGTTTACATACGTATTCCATCTCAATCAGCTGAAGCTTGCTTTCCAGGCTTCTTATATTTCATCTCATTCATAATGTGCTGAAGCTTTTATTACATGGTAATTACAATGCAAATGAACCATAATATTGCAGAAGCATGTGTTGGAAGGTAATTGCCTTCTACCTCGTGCATTCTAATCTGCTGAAGCTACCGATGCAGAGTAGTTGCCTTCCATCTCATGCTTTCTAATATGGAGTGGGTGTGATGCGTAAATTGCCTTCATATGCTGCATTCTAATTTGATGAAGTATGTGATGCAGAGTAATTGCCTTCCATCTAATGCATTCTAATCTGCTGAAGCTTGTGATGGATGGTAATTGCTTTCTATCTCATTTCATCTAATCTGTTGAAGCTGCAATGCAAGGAAATTGCCAGTCATCGCATCCATTCTAATTTGCTAAACATATTTGCAGGATAATTGCCTTCCATCTTATTCATTCTAATATGTTGAACTTTACATTATTTAATAATTGGCCTCCATCCCATTTCTAATCTTGTGATTCTTCCATCCAATTCATTCTGATATGCTGAAATTAGTATTGCAGGCCATTAACCTTCCATCCCATTCATTTTAAAGTGCTCAATTTTACATACATCCATTCCATCTCAATCAGCTGAAGCTTGCTTTCCAGGCTTATTATATTTCATCTCATTCATAATGTACTGAAGCTTTTATTACATGGTAATTTCAATGCAAATGAACCATAATAATCTGCTGAAGCATGTGATGGATGAGGTAACTGCCTTTAATGTCGTGCATTCTAATCTGCTGAAGCTACCGATGCAGAGTAGTTGCCTTCCATCTCATGCTTTCTAATATGGAGTGGGTGTGATGCAGGATAATTGCCTTCATATGTTGCATTCTAATGTGATGAAGTATGTGATGCAGAGTAATTGCCTTCCATCTAATGCATTCTAATCTGCTGAAGCTTGTGATGGATGGTAATTGCTTTCATCTCATTTCATCTAATCTGTTGAAGCTGCAATGCAAGGAAATTTCCAGTCATCCATCCATTCTAATTTGCTAAACATATTTGCAGGATAATTGCCTTCCATCTTATTCATTCTAATATGTTGAACTTTACATTATGTAGTAATTGGCCTCCATCCCATTTCTAATCTTGTGATTCTTCCAATACAGGGTAATTGTATTCCATCCAATTCATTCTGATATGCGGAAATTAGTATTGCAGGCCATTAACCTTCCATCCCATTCATTTTAATGTGCTTAAGTTTACATACGTATTCCATTTCAATCAGCTGAAGCTTGCTTTCCAGGCTTATTATATTTCATCTCATTCATAATGTGTTGAAGCTTTTATTACATGGTAATTACAATGCAAATGAACCATAATATTGCAATCTTGCTGAGCATGTGATGGAAGGTAATTGCCTTCTACCTCGTGCATTCTAATCTGCTGAAGCTTGTGATGCAGAGTAATTGCCTTCCATCTCATGCATTCTAATATGGAGTGGGTGTGATGCGGAAATTGCCTTCCATCCAAGCTGCACTCTAATCTGATGAAGTATGTGATGCAGAGTAATTGCCTTCCATCTAATGCATTCTAATCTGCTGAAGCTTGTGATGGATGGTAATTGCCTTCCATCTCATTTCATCTAATCTGTTGAAGCTTCAATGCAAGGAAATTGCCAGTCATCGCATCCATTCTAATTTGCTAAACATATTTGCAGGATAATTGCCTTCCATCTTATTCATTCTAAAATGTTGAACTTTACATTGTGTAGTAATTGGCCTCCATCCCATTTCTAATCTTGTGATTCTTGTGATACAGGGTAATTGTGTTCCATCCAATTCATTCTGATATGCTGGAAATTAGAATTGCAGTCCATCCCATTCATTTTAATGTGCATTCTAATCTGGTGACACTTTAATGGAGGCTAACGTATTCCATCCCAATCAGCCAAAACTTCTGTTACAGGTTTATTGTATTTCATACTATATAATTGTATTGAAGCTTTTATTACATGGTAATTACAATACAAGTCATGGATTCTAATCTGCTGAAGCATGTGATGGAAGGTAATTGCCTTCTACCTCGTGCATTCTAATCTACTGAAGCTTAGTGATGCAGAGTAGTTGCCTTCCATCTCATGCTTTCTAATATGGAATGGGTGAGATATGGAAATTAACTTCATATGTTGCATTCTAATTTGATGAAGTATGAAGAAGAGTAATTGCCTTCCATCTAATGCATTCTAATCTGCTGAAGCTTGTGATGGATGGAGGTAATTGCTTTCTTTCTATTTCATTTCATCTAATCTGTTGAAGCTGCAATGCAAGATTGAAATTTCCAGTCATCGCATCCATTCTAATTTGTTAAACATTTTACTTGCAGGATAATTGCCTTCGTCTTATTCATTCTACAGTAATATGTTATAACTTCCATTATATGGTAATTGCCGTCCATCCCATTTCTACTCTGAAGTTTACAATACAGGGTAATTGCATTCCATCCACTTCATTCTTTCTGTTAAATCTTGTGATGGAGGTAATTACCTTTCATTTTGTGCATTACAGTCTACTGAAGCTGCAAGGTAATTGCCATTTATTGCAATCTTCTAGAGATTGCATTGCATAGCAGTTGCCCTCCATCCAAATGATTCTAGTGTGGTGGAGGTAGCTTTGTTGCAGTTAATTGCCTTTCATCCCATTTATCTAATGTCCTAAATTTTAATTTAAGGATAATTATATTTCATCTGGTTCATTTAAGTCATCTGAAGACTTCCAATCACAGTGTAATGTTCTTATCTTATTCATTGTAATCTACAGGATAATTCCTTCCATCCGATTCATTCAAATCTGATGAAGCTGGCATTACATGGTAATTGCCTTCATTCCTATTAATTCTGATTTTGCTGAAATTAGGATTGCAGGCCATTAACCTTCCATCATCACATTTATTTTAATGTGCTGAAGTTTACATACGTATTCCATCTCAATCAGCTGAAGCTTGCTTTCCAGGCTTATTATATTTCATCTCACTCATAATGTGTTGAAGCTTTTATTACATAGTAATTACAATGCAAATGAACCATAATAATCTTGTGAGAAGCATGTGATGGAAGGTAATTGCCTTCTACCTCAACGCATTCTAATTTGCTGAAGCTTGTGATGCAGAGGTAGTTGCCTTCCATCTCATGCTTTCTAATATGGAGTAGGTGTGATGCGGAAATTGCCTTCATATGCTGCATTATAATCTGATGAAGTATGTGATGCAGAGTAATTGCCTTCCATCTAATGCATTCTAATCTGCTGAAGCTTGTGATGGATGGTAATTGCTTTCTGCTTATCTCATTTCATTCTAATCTGTTGAAGCTTGCAATGCAAGGAAATTTCCAGTCATCGCATCCATTCTAATTTGCTAAACATATTTGCAGGATAATTGCCTTCCATCTTATTCATTCTAATATGTTGAACTTTACATTATGTAGTAATTGTCCTCCATCCCATTTCTAATCTTGTGATTCTTCCAATACAGGGTAATTGCATTCCATCCAATTCATTCTGATATGCGGAAATTAGTATTGCAGGCCAATTAACCTTCCATCCCATTCATTTTAAAGTGCTTAAGCATTACATACGTATTCCATCTCAATCAGCTGAAGCTTGATTTTCCAGGCTTCTTATATTTCATCTCATTCATAATGTGCTGAAGCTTTTATTACATGGTAATTACAATGCAAATGAACCATAATATTGCAGAAGCATGTGTTGGAAGGTAATTGCCTTCTACCTCGTGCATTCTAATCTGCTGAAGCTACCGATGCAGAGTAGTTGCCTTCCATCTCATGCATTCTAATATGGAGTTTGGGTGTGATGCGTAAATTGCCTTCATATGTGCATTCTAATTTGATGAAGTATGTGATGCAGAGTAATTGCCTTCCATCTAATGCATTCTAATCTGCTGAAGCTTGTGATGGATGGTAATTGCCAGCCATCTCATTTCATCTAATCTGTTGAAGCTTTCAATGCAAGGAAATTGCCAGTCATCGCATCCATTCTAATTTGCTAAACATATTTGCAGGATAATTGCCTTCCATCTTATTCATTCTAATATGTTGAACTTTACATTATTTAATAATTGGCCTCCATCCCATTTCTAATCTTGTGATTCTTCCATCCAATTCATTCTGATATGCGGAAGTTAGTATTGCAGGCCATTAACCTTCCATCCCATTCATTTTAAAGTGCTCAATTTTACATACGTATTCCATCTCAATCAGCTGAAGCTTGCTTTCCAGGCTTATTATATTTCATCTCATTCATAATGTGCTGAAGCTTTTATTACATGGTAATTACAATGCAAATGAACCATAATATTGCAGAAGCATGTGATGGAAGGTAATTGCCTTCTACCTCGTGCATTCTAATCTGCTGAAGCTACCGATGCAGAGTAGTTGCCTTCCATCTCATGCTTTCTAATATGGAGTGGGTGTGATGCGGTAATTGCCTTCATATGTTGCATTCTAATGTGATGAAGTATGTGATGCAGAGTAATTGCCTTCCATCTAATGCATTCTAATCTGCTGAAGCTTGTGATGGATGGTAATTGCTTTCTATCTCATTTCATCTAATCTGTTGAAGCTGCAATGCAAGGAAATTTCCAGTCATCGCATCCATTCTAATTTGCTAAACATATTTGCAGGATAATTGCCTTCCATCTTATTCATTCTAATATGTTGAACTTTACATTATGTAGTAATTGGCCTCCATCCCATTTCTAATCTTGTGATTCTTCCAATACAGGGTAATTGTATTCCATCCAATTCATTCTGATATGCGGAAATTAGTATTGCAGGCCATTAACCTTTCATCCCATTCATTTTAATGTGCTGAAGTTTACATACGTATTCTTTTAGATATAATAAATGAAATCTGGGAAACTGCTATTATTCCTAAGAGCTGGAAATTATCATTAATCCTCCCTGTGAAGAAACCAAACAAGGATCCTTCTTTACCCAGCAGCTACATACCAATAGCTCTGACCCGTTGTGTTTTAAGCTGATGGAAAAGATGATTGACACCAGACATGTCTGGCACTTAGAAATAAATAAATTGCTTTCTCCATTCCAGTTTCGGTTTAGGAGAACTAGATCTACTTTAGATCCCTTGCTCAGGCTCTCAAACCAAATAAAACAAGTTTTTGCTAGAGCCAAACAATAGTTTTCTTTGATTTGGAAAAGGCATATGACACGATATGGCGTTATGGTATTATAAAAAAAGTTGTATAAGATGGGCGTTAAAGGAAAAATGATCAGATTTATAAATTCGTTTATATCAGAAAGATATATAAAGGGAAGAGTTGGGATTCATGTATCACGACCTTTCTTACAAGAAGAGGGAGTTCCTCAGGATAAGTGTCCATAGTGTCACCCTCTTTGTTATTGCCATTAATGGAATATTAGAAAAGATATCACCAGCAAAAGGCTCTTTATATGTAGATGATTTGGCTCTATACTGCAAAGGATATGATCCAGTATTTACTATGTGAGGCCACCTTGAAATGGTGAGGGGCTCTTGAACCCCAGGAGTTTGTTCCCGGGTTTGAGTCCAAGAGTCCCATATATCAATATACATTTGTTTGGATTAATTTTTGTGGAATTTTCCACTTTTGCTAAAATTTATAGGACCTGATAAATAGGAAAAGATATCATAGCTGGGATTGGGTTTATGTCCGAAGCTAAATAGTGGGAACTGTGGTAGGACCATCAACTGCCCGGTAATGTTCATACTTAAGAGTTATCAAATTGATAGCTCAAAGGCGGAACTATTCTTTAGGGCTGGACCACGGATTCCAGGGGTGGCCCGGTTCTAGGGATAGGACTCTCGGCATTCTTTCCGGTTTATCCATGACATGATTAGGGTGGGGATGATTGTATTCTTGTAATACTCCCAGTCCTAGCAAGCGGGTTTGGCTTACACGTGGGCCACTCTAATCATGTTGTGCCATCCCCTATGGGGTAGGGTAGGGAGCAGACATCTGGGAGTCGTTTCTCACTTGTGCCATTGGTGAAAGAATAAAACTCCATGAAAAGCTGATGATATCTTTTTAAGCCTTTCAGGTTAATTTTTTTTTTCTCTCCCTCAGGTCTTTATAATAAGTGAAAATTCGAGTACCCCTGGGCCCTTTGATGGTAATGACTTGGCACAGTTGACAACTGCTGGAACCTCCTCTAACAACCTTTCTTTAGAAAAATAAAAAAGAATCCAAATGTAATCACACTGGAACCTTATGCTCCATTACAAAATAAATCCAAAAGAAGTAAATATCATATTGACCCAACCTTGACTTATTTCGACTCCCTCTTTGGGAGTGGAAGTTGGTCAGGGTTTCTAACGAAGGAAACAGAATAACAGCTTTCAGCCCTAAAGTTCGAAAACTTCTTATTAAAAAGACACTCTTCGACAGAAATGTCGTTTAGACAAATAAAAGTGAAGACGTGGCTTATACTGCAGAAGCCACAGGAAAAAACCAGTCTGAAGACTATTTATCCATAAAAAGGATCGACAATGTAAATGCAAAAGTAAAGTAGCAGCATGACCGTATGAATAGCATTCAGGGTACTATTGTACTTCAGAAAATAATCCCCCTTCGATTTGGGACCACCTTGATGTGGTGAGGGGCCTCTTGAACCCCAGGAATCTGTTCCCGGGTTTGAGTCCAAGAGTTCCAAGAGTCCCATGTACCATTCTGTATTTCTTTTGAATTAAATTTTGCGGAATTTTCCGCTTTTTCTAAAATTTATTCGATCTGATAAATAGGAAAAGCTATCATAACTGGGATTGGGTTTATATCCGAAGCTAAATAGTGGGAACTGTGGTAGGACCATCAACTTGCGCAATAATGTTCAGACCTGAGAGATATCAGGTGAAAGTATTCTTAAGGGATGGACCACAGATTCCCGGGGGGTCTGGTTCTGGGGATAGGACTCTTGGCCTTTCATCCGGTTTGCCCATAACATGATTAGGATGGGGATGATTGTATTCCAGTAATATTGCCTGTCCTAGTAAGCGGGTTTGGCTTGCACTTGGGCCACATCTTCATCTTATGCCATCCACTGTAGGGTAGGGTAGGGAGCTGACATTTGGGATTTGGTTCTCACTTGTACCATTGGTGGAAGAATGAACTTTATGAAAGGCTGATGATATTTTTTTAAGGTTTTCTGGTTATTTATTGTTTTTTTATAAGTAATATTTTTTTATAAGTAAATCTTTGTGATAAGTAATTTTAAAGATTCAAGTACCCTTGGGTCCTCTGATGGCATTGTTCCGGCACAGATGACGACTGCTGCTCCAGTTCAGAGCAAATCTTCTAGCATGGAAATGGACAATTCTCTAAGATAATCCAAATAATCAAAATCTGAGTGGTATTAAAACTTTAATACCATATAAAACTCCCAAAAAGAGTAAGTACCGACGTGACCCAAGCTTGACTGACTCTGACTCCCTCTTTTCGAGTGGCCAGTTGGTCAAGGTTCCTAACCATGGAAGCTGACCAAAATATTTCAGCTTTAAAATTAGAAATTGATTTATTAAATAGACATCCACCGACATATATGTCGTTTAGACAAATAAATGAGAAAATTTGGCTTATAGAAGCCTCAACACAAAGTCAGTCCGAAGACTGTTTGTCTTTGAAAAATATAAACAATATTAACATAAAAGTGAAAAAACACGTTACTATAAACAGCATTCAGGGTACCATTGTACTTCCAGAAAACAACAACGAACCAGTCGATAAGAAAATGTTATTGGACTCTCTCAAAAAAAGATACCTCAAGGTCCAAGATTGTGAGGTATATGTTGTACCAAGTAAAAATAGCAATAAACAGATAATAAAAATAGCAAAAATCAAATTTGAGGGTGAAGATGTACCTCTAAAAATAAAAATTTTAAGCTAAGATAGAGAGTTAAGACCGTATGTCCCAAAGCCACTGCAGTGTCAAAATTGCAGTAAGTATGGGCACACAAAGAAATGAACCGGTATGCGCTTATTGTGGATCTACTGAATATCCCACACAGTGGAAATGTAGTGAACCTAAGTGTGTAAACTGTGAGCAAAATCATCATGTAAGATCCAAAGAATGCATGTATTATACAGTATATACAGTACGGAATTGAAAATATTACAAGAACGAACGGGGATGTCTATAAAAGAGGGTAAGTTGGAATTAAAAGTGAAAGGAATTCAAGATCCGTCTAAGAAACATATTCTTCAATAACTAGAGCAAATAATGAAACAAGAACGCAAACAGATAGAAGTAATAAAGCACGGAAAAGTAAATCTCAAGAAGAAATAAATAATTTAGAAATAAAAAAAACTGGTACAAATGACATGGATGATATTTTATCCAATTCATATGAAATATTAATGCAAATAGAAGCACAGGAGGATGCTGCTACTAAAGTAACAGAGGAGGGTAGTGATGGACTGAAAATTAAAGATAAAAAAAGGCCTTCAGAGAGAACGCTGCCCAAAACGAAGAAACCAACTATTATTAGAGAAACATTTGTTAAACCAAAGATGGAGATCAAAAAGGAACAAAAACAAAAGCAAGCTAAGAATATACCCTTATCTCCTAAAATAATAGTAAAACACCA
Organism: Macrobrachium rosenbergii; assembly: GCF_040412425.1. Lineage (NCBI taxonomy): Eukaryota > Metazoa > Arthropoda > Malacostraca > Decapoda > Palaemonidae > Macrobrachium > Macrobrachium rosenbergii. The sequence continues at coordinate 17,754,584 of NC_089795.1, read as the reverse complement.
TACCATAGATAACAATGATTATGTCAAAGGAGAAGAGATTACTACCACTCCTTCAGTAATTGGTACAAGAGCAAATGAAAAAGAAATATACATGACAATACATGTGGATGTAATGATTGTTTCATTGAATTATATAAGAATAACAAAAGCATAACAAAGGGTTGTTTAACAAACATTATAAGGAATTTTATGAAATCTAGAAAAAGCGAAACCACAGATTTGAATACCCATGAAAAAGGTTGCATGTGCATTGAGCAGTTAGCATATTATAAAGAAAAACAAATGAATGTCGTTAGTAAATTATTAGAAAAAATCCAAGTAGATAATAAAAAAAATAGAGTACAACTCGACCGATATAATATATTCAATAGCTATATTATACAATGGGACGTAAATGGTCTACAGACCAGATTACACCTAGGGGAAATACAATGATAAAAAAAGAATACGAACCAATGATGATATGTTTACAAGTCAACAGAACAACATCAACAATAGGTAAATGTACTTTTCCATCTACATCTCAAGAGGAAGAAGGAAAGTTGGGTACTGCTATACATGTACATAGCAAAGTAAGTTATGACAAAGTACCTGTAAACTTTACTGATCTGCAAATATCAAGTATTAAAATACAAAAAAAATTATAATTATGTAATTTACAATTTATACAACCAACCATAATAAAAATTATGGCTTTGACAAACTTGAAGATTTACTTAATAATGCCAAGGAACCTACATTAATAGTAGGTGATTTTAATGCTCATAACCCGACGTGGGACTGTAATTGTACAGACTCAAATAGAGCAGGAAGTAAAGTAGAAGAATTCATTGATTCATATGACATTTGCTGTATAAATAACGAAATCAGCACATTTTCCTCAATCGACTTAACTATATGTACAGCAAACATAGTTGACAGAAATTGGATTGGAATACAGTTGACGACTTGCATATAAGTGATCTTTACCAATATTTCATTATTACAAAATAATCCCACCAAGCATGTTCCTCAATATAAAATTTGTAAAACAGATTGGGAGCAATATTAATTCCACACTAGGAATATCCCACCATTTGAATATGTAAAAGATCATAATGAAACTAATAAATTTCTTGTTGATTTCGTTCAAAGTGCTGCTGATAAAGCAATGCCAAAATCAAAATCTCCTCCAGCAAAACGCAAAGTCCCATGGTGGTCTGAAAAACTAACAGAATTGATAAAAATAAAACACCAAATTGGAAGACGATTAGATAATCTGAATAGAAAATTCAGTAAAATAAACAAAACATTACCGATATTAGAAGGGACCTTACAAAAACTGACTATATTATTATTAGAAATTAATACATTAAAACCTCTATATAACAAAATATCTGCAAAACTTAAAAAAAGTAATTCAAGGAAGAATCATTTCATGGAGAAAATATGTATCAGATCACAAAAAATATGGGAAAAATTCAGGAAAATATGCCATAATAAAGGATGGGAAAAGAATGCTTGATCCTAAAGAAATAAGTAATGTAATAGGTGAAAATTTAGCAAAAGTAAGTAGTGACAAAAATTTAGATGAGCATTTCCTCACAAGGAAAAATAATACAGAGTTAATAACATAAATTTTGAAACCATAGAAGGTATTTACTATAATAGAAAATTTAATATGGAAGAGTTAGAATTTGCTTTGTTGAACAGCAATAAATCTGCCCCTAGAGGTGACAGTATTTGTTTTGAAATGATCTGCCATTTAACACCTTTGGCAAAGACATACTTAGCTTCGAAATTCATTTCCCAATGAATGGCATAAAGCTATAGTTATTCTTATCCCCAAACGAGGAAAAGATCCCAGTAATGTAAACAATTACAGACCAATTTCTTTTACTAGTTGTCTATGCAAATTACTAGAAAAAATGGTAAATGCTCGACTAACATGGCACTTTCGAGGAAACAAAATTTTGACTCCCACTCAGTTTGGGTCACAATGTAACAAATCGACACTGGATTCTCTATCTAACTTGGAAGACCACATACGAAGAGGATTTGAACGAAAACAAATTACTGTAGCTGTGTTTTTTGACATTGAAAAGGCATACGATACTACATGGAGGTATGCAATATTAAAAACTTTACATAAAAATAACATCCGTGGACATTTACCTAAATTTTTCCAAAACTTTCTGAAAAATTGCACCTTTCAAGTGAGAATTGTTGATGTATTAAGTACAATTCCACTTGAAAATGGTGTTCCACAAGGAAGCGTCCTCAGTGGCACACTGTTTACTTTGGCAATAAATGTTATCAGTAATAATCTACCTATTGGAATTAAAAGTAACTTGTACATGGATGATTTTCCCATATAATATTCAGCATATCGCATAAAACATGCAGAGCATATCATTAATAAAACTATATTAAAAATAGATGAATGAGCCTCATATGTAAGCTTCAAAATTTCCATGCAAAAGACTCATGCAGTAATGTTTTATGAAAATAAAAAGTGGAAAAAAAGGGGAAGAAATAGATTTAAAAATCAGAAATCATTCCATACAAATTGGCTAAACAGCAAAATTTTTGGGTTTAGTATTTTATACTCACTTGAACTGGAAAGCCCACATAACATACATAAAATCAAAATGTAAAAGAGCATTAAACTTATTTAATAACTATGGAACACTACTTGGGGAGCCGATAGACACCCTTATTTTACTGTATAAAGCAACATTGCTGTCTATTGTTGATTATGGAAGTGAAATATATGGCTCGGCATCAGACACAACGCTGAAAACTGTAGACCCAGTCCCCTCGAAGTAGGTTCCTTCACGTGGTGAGGGGGTAAGGGGCCCTGGATTTCTTCTTCGTTCTTATGAAGAATAAGAGCCCGGGCCCTGACGGATCACCTACAAACCTTTCGATTTAAATGGCGTGGATATTTTCACTTTCGTACAAATTTCTTGGACCTGGTAAATAGGAAAAGGTATCATAGCTGGGATTGGGTTTATATCCGAAGCTAAATAGTGAGAACCGTGGCAGGACCATCAACTGCCCGATAATGTTCGGACCTGAGTTTTCAGGCGGAACTATTCTACGGGACTGGACCACGGATTCCAGGGGGTCTAGTTTTGGGAATAGGACTCTCGGCATTCTGTCCGGTTTGCCCATAATGTGATTAGGGTGGGGATGATTGTATTCTAGTAATGCTCTCAGTCCTATCAAGCGGGTTGGCTTACACTTTAGCCACTCTAATCATGTTGTGCCATCCCCTTTGGGGTAGGGTAGGGATGCAGACATTTGGGAGTCGGTTCTCACTTGTGCCATTAGTGGAGGAATGAACTCCATGAAAGGCTGATGATATCTTTTAAGGTTTTCAGGTTATTTTTTTTCCTCCCTCAAATCTTTATGCAAAGTGAAAATAAAGATTCAAAAGATTTGTACCCTGGACCCTTTGATGGTAGTGACTCGGCACAGATGACGACCGATGGAACCTCTTGTAACAACCTTTCTTTGGAAAAAACAATAAAGAATCCAAATATAATCACACTGAACCTTATGCTCCAGTACACAACAAAAAAAAAAATAAATATCGTCTTGACCCAAACCTTGACTCACTTCGACTCCCTCTTTGGGAGTGGAAGTTGGTCAAGGTTTCTAACCATGGAAACAGAACAGCAAATCTCAGCCCTAAAGTTAGAAAACTTCTTATTAAAAGACACTCAACGACAGAAATGTCGTTTAGACAAATAAAAATGAAGACGTGGCTTATAGAAGCCACAACAAAAAATCAGTCTGAGGACTATCTGTCAATAAAAAGTGTTGACAATGTAAATGTAAAAAAGTAAAAAAGCATGACACTATGAACAGCATTCAGGGTACTATTGTACTTCCTGAAAATAATGACGAACCAGTTGACAAAAAAAATACTGTTGGACTCTCTTAAAATGAGATATACCAAAATCCAAGACTGTGAGGTATATATAATACCAAGTAAACAAAATAATAAAGCATTAAGAATTGCAAAAATAAAATTTGAGGGTCAAGAGTTACCTCAAAAAATAAAAATTTTGGGTCAAAATAGAGAATTGAGACCTTATGTTCCCAAAACCACTACAATGTCAAAATTGTAGTAAGTATGGACACACAAAGAAAAACTGTCGTAATGAACCTGTATGTGCTTATTGTGGATCTAACAGAACATGCCACACAATGGAAATGTAGTGAACCAAAATGTGTAAACTGTGGACAGGATCATCATGCAAGATCAAAGGATGTGTGTACTACATATACAATATACAGAGTTGAAAATGTTGCAAGAACGAACAGGGATGTCTATCAAAGAGGCTAAATTGGAATTAAAAGTGAGAGGAATGCAAGATCCATCTAAGAAACATTCATATTCCTCAATAACAAGAGCAAAAATGAAACAAAAACGGAAACATAGAAATAACAGAGCACAGAAAAGTAAACCTCAAGAAAAAATTAATAATTTAGAAATAAAAATAAAATGCTAAAGAATAAAAAACAGATACAAATGAGATGGATAATATTTTATCCAATTCATTTGAAATATTAATGCAGATAGAAACACAGGAGGATGCTGCTACTAAAGTAACAGAAGAGGGTAGAGATAGACTTAGAAATTAAAGATAAAAAAGGCCTTTGGAGAAACACCACCCAAAACGAAGAAACCAACTATTAATAGAGAAACATCAGTTAAACCAAAGATAAAGGAGATGAAAAAGGAACAAAAACAAAAACAAGCTAAGAATATACCTTTATCTCCTAAAATAATAATAGAACCTATGAAGGCAAATGTCGAGAACACTGAAGAAGTGAAAGAGAATCATACCATAGATGATAATGATTATGTCAAGGGAGAAGAGATTACTCCTTCTCCAGTAATTGGTACAAGAGCAAATGAAAAGAGAAATACACATGATAATACTTGTGGATGTAATGATTGTTTCATTGAATTATGCAATAACAACAAAAGCATAACAAAAGATGGTTTAACAAACATTATAAGAAATTTTATGAAATATAGAAAAAAAAAAACACAGATTTGAGTAACCATGAAAAAGGGTGCATGTGCATTGAGCACTTAGTCTATTATAAGGAAAAACAGATGAATGTCGTGAGTAAATTATTAGAAAAATTCCAAATTGATAATACAAAAAAAGAGAGTAAAACCCGACCACTATAAAAAAATATTTTCAATAGTTATATTATACAATGGAACGTAAATGGTCTACAGACCAGATTACACCTAGGAGAAATACAACGGTTATTAAAAGAATATGAACCAATGATAATATGTTTACAACATGTCAACAAAACAATATCAACAATAGGTAAATATACCTTAGCATCTACATCTAGAGAAGAAGAAGGAAATTTAGGTACTGCTATATATGTACATAACAAAGTATGTTATGACAAAGTACCTGTAAATTTTACTGACTTGCAAATACCAAGTATTAAAATACGAATAAAAAACGATAATTACACAATTTATAATTTATATAACCAACCTAATAAAAATTATGACATTGATAAACTTAAAGATTTTACTTAATAATACCAAGGAACCTACATTAATAGTAGGTGATTTTAATGCCCACAACCCAATATGGGACTGTAATTGTACAAACTCAAATAGAATAGGTAGTAAAATAGAAGAATTCATGGATTCAATGACATGTGCTGTATAAATGATGACGAAATTAGCACATATTTTTCTAAAACACATGGAACATTTTCCTCAATAGACTTAACTTTATGTACAACAAGCATAGTTGACAGATTGGATTGGAATACAGTTGATGACTTGCATACAAGTGATCATTTCCCAATATTAATTTCTTTATTACAAAATAATCCTGCAAAACATGTCCCTCACTATAACATTTATAAAGCAGATTGGGAGCAATATGAAATGCACACTAGAAATATCCCACAATTTGAATATTTAAAAGACCATAATGAAACTAATAAATTTCTTGTTGATTTCATTAAAAATGCTGCTGATAAAGCAATACCAAAATCAAAACCCCATCCAACAAAACACAAAGTTCCCTGGTGGTCTGAAAAGTTAACAGAATTAATAAAAATAAAACACTCAAATTGGGAGACGATTAGATAATTTGAATAGAAAGTTCAGTAAAATAAATAAAAATTACCAATATTAGAAAGAACTTTACAAAAATGACTATATTATTACTAGAAATTGATACATTAAAACCTCTATACAACAAAATATCTGCAAAATTTAAAAAAAGTAATTCAAGGAGGAATCATTTCATGGAGGAAATATGTATCAGATCTCTCTAATAATACTCCCATACAAAAATATGGGAATAATTCAGGAAAATTAATGGTACCCCTGTTAAACCACCTAGACATGCCATAATAAAAGATGGGAAAAGAACACTTGATCCAAAAGAAATAAGTAATATAGTAGGAGAAAATTTAGCAAATGAAGTAGTGATAAAAATTTAGATGAACACTTCTACACAAAGAAAAGTAAAATAGAATTAATAACAATAAATTTTGAAACAATTGACGATATATATTATAATAGAAAATTTAGTATGTCAGAGATGGAATTTGCTCTGTTGAACAGCAATAAATCTGCTCCTGGAGGTGACAATATTTGTTTTGAAATGATCTGCCACTTAGCACCTTTGGCAAAGTCATACTTATTAGAGTTTTATAATCATTTATGGCTTCAGAAATTTATTTCCAGATGAATGGCGTAAAGCTATAATAATTCCAATCCCCAAACCTGGAAAAGATCCCAGTACTGTAAATGATTACAGACCAATTTCTTTAACAAGTTGTTTATGCAAAATACTAGATAAAATGGTAAATGCTCGACTAACATGGCACATTCAAGAAAATAAAATTTTAACTCCCACTCAGTTTGGGTCACAGTGTAACAGATCCACATTGGATTCTCTCTGTAACTTAGAAGACCATATACATAGAGGTTTTGAACGAAAACAAATTACTGTAGCTGTCTTTTTTGACATTGAAAAGGCATACGATACCACATGGAGGTATGCTATATTAAAAACTTTACAAAACAACAACATCCGTGGACATTTACCTAGGTTTATACAGAACTTTTTGACAAACCGCAATTTTCAGGTGAGAATTGATGATGATCTGTCTAGAACATTTCCACTTGAAAATGGTGTTCCACAGGGAAGCGTCCTTAGTGGAACACTGTTTACTTTAGCAATTAATGATATCAGTAAAAATCTACCTATTGGCATTAAAAGTAACCTGTACATGGATGATTTTGCCATATATTATTCAGCATCCCGAATAAAACATGCAGAACGAATCATTAATAAAAGCATAGTAAAAATAGATGAATGGGCCTCATCTGTAGGCTTTAAATTTTCCATAGATAAAACTCAAGCAATCATGTTTTATAAAAATAAAAAATGGAAAAAAGGTGAAGAAATAGATTTAAAAATCAGAAACCATAGTATACCAATTGGCCAAACAGCAAAATTTTTAGGATTAGTATTTGATACCCACTTGAACTGGAAAGCCCACATTACATATGTAAAATCTAAATGTAAAAGAGCATTAAATCTAATTAAAAAACTATCGAACGCTACTTGGGGAGCCGATAGACATACCCTTACTGTGCTGTATAAGGCAACAGTTCTGTCCATCATTGATTATGGAAGTGAAGTATATGGCTCGGCATCTGATGCAGTTCTGAAAATGTTAGACCCTGTTCATAATGAAGGCCTTAGAATATGCTCAGGAGCCTTTAGATCATCACCAAAATCATCGTTACAAGTTGAATGTGGTGAACTGCCTTTGTCTCTCCATAGAGAGCTAGTAACGATGAAAAGTGCTTTAAGAATTCAAACTAATGATTCTCCAACCAAAAAATTATTTGAATTAAGAGATGTGTTTATAAACAACCATCCACCACCTTTCCCAATTAGAGCTAGAAGATTGTTTGAGTCGCTGAATATAAATATACAAGTGCCTGTAATAGTAAAATCACCTCCTCCTGGACAATGAATAAAACGAGAATTTGCACACACTTGAAATATTTATCAAAAAATAACTCATATACACCAGAACACCATAGACAGCATACAATAGAGCATATAATCCGAAAAGGTCCACATTATGCAATATATACAGATGGATCTAAATCAGAACACGGAGTAGGATATGCTGCAGTGTCCCAAGACAAAACTTATCAGTTCTCTTTCCCAATAATGCTTCTGTATTTACAGCAGAATTGTATGGAATTGCATCAGCTATAAAAATAATTAAAGAATCATCATATAATAATTTTGTGATTTTCAGTGATTCCAGAAGCGCTATAGAAGCTATTCAAAGTTACAAATCAAAAATAATATTGTACAACAAATTAAATTATATCTCCATAAATTATATAATAATGGAAAAAATATTGAAATATGTTGGATCCCTGCCCATGTAGGGATCAAAGGAAATGAAGATGCTGATAAAGCAGCTAAAGAAGCAACTCACATGACAAGATCAAATGTGAATATCCCTGTTACTGATTATACAAACTCATATAAAAATCATATCATAAATAAATGGCAAAATATATGGGATGAAGAACCTGAAAATAATAAATTAAAAGAGATAAAAACCAATGTTAAAAAATGGAGTTCATCATATCAAAGAGAGAGACAAACACAAGTAATTTTAACACGTCTCAGAATAGGCCATACTCGTTGACACATGGACACTTAATGAGCAGCCCATGTGGCCCGGCTCCTGAAATGCTCAGATTGCAATGTTAATGATAACAGTCAGACATATACTATGTGAATGTCCAAAATATGACCGACAACGAATGTCTACTTTTTGGAAATAGTCATAAAGAAATTTTGTCAGAATCTTTCAACATTTTCAATCACCCATTTTGATGTTCTTGAAGAACTGTAATTTAATTAACAAAATATAAAAAAAGTAAATAATAAAAATATGAAAATCCTTTCAGTATATTTGAATTTTAAAAAAAGAAATTTTAAAATTTTGTTTAATTTATTTCTGAATTTTAATATACCTTTTTAGTATGTATGTAAAGGAAGCATGAGTTTAAATGTATTTATTGTATGAGAGCATGTGCCAGTATGTGCAGTTTTTAATTTCATTTTAATTTCATTCATCTTAGTATTTGGATGATCTATTGGGTCCCAGTGCTTGACTTCAGGCCTAGACCTGTATTTTAATCAAATCCTTCATCACAGCCCTATGAGAGCTGAAAGTCAGCTCAGTGGTCTGGTTAAACTACTTTAATAATAATAATAATGTAAACCAGTTCAAATGAAGGTCTTAGAGTATGTTCAGGAGCTTTAAATCATTACATCATCATCTTTACAAGTTGAATGTGGTGAACTACCTCTGTCTCTCCATACAGAATTCTTAACAATGAAGAGTGCTCTGAGAATTCAGACAAATGATTCTCCAACCAAAAAATTATTGGATTAAGAGATGTGTTTATAAATCACCCACCTCCTTTCCCAATTAGAGCAAGGAGATTGTTTGAGTCGGTAAGTATAAATATACAATTACCTTTAATATTAAAATTACCTCCTGCTTGGACAATGAATAAAATGAGAATTTGTACACACTTGAAATATTTATAAAAAAGTCATTCATATACTCCAGAATATCACAGACAACATGCAGTAAAACATATAATCCAAAAAGGTCCACATTATGCAGTATACACCGACGGATCTAAGTCACAATACGGAGTGGGATATGCTGCAGTATCCCCAGACAAAACATATCGGTTCTCTCTACCAAATAACGCCTCAGTATTTACAGATGAGTTATGTGCAATAGTATCAGCCATAAAAATAATTAGAGAAGCCTCAGGTAATAATTTTATTTATAACGACTACAGAAGCGCTATAAATATAGAGGCCATTCAAAGCTATTATAAAAAAATTTGTAATAACATATAAACATTCATTCCATAAATTGTATAATAAGGGAAAAATATTGAAATATGTTGGATCCCTCTAATCCATGTAGATGATTAATGGAAATGAAAATGGCTGAAAAAGCAGCTAAAGAAAGGTCCACATGAAAAGAAAAAGTAAACATCCATTAGTGACTATACAAGATATATAAAAATGTGTCATTGTAAATAAATGGCAAAATATTATGGAACCAGATCATTCTGAAAATGGCTAAATTAAGAGAATAAAATCCAGTGTTTGAAAATGGAGTTCATGGTTTATCAGATGATCAAACCAATGCTAGTGAGAGAAGTAGAATGAGAGAGAGAAATGAGAAATGTTTCAGAAAAGTAATTTCATGACGGTCTTCCCATAGGCCATTTTGTTTGACACATGGACAAGTAATGAACAGTCCATGTGGCCCTCCTCCCAAATGCCCAGATTGCAGTGTGTTGATAACAATTAAGCATGTACTGTAATGAATGTCCAAAATATAACTTGCAGCGATTATCAAAACAGCCTGGAAATAGACCAATAAAAGAAATTTGGTCAATCTTCAAATTTTCAGTAGTAAAGACATTCTAATGTTCAAAAAAGAAGCTGAGAGTTAATTGATAAAATATAAAAAATCAATCAATCAGTATAACGAATTTTAAAACAAGTAAATTTTATGATTTTACTTAATTTATTTTGAATTTTAATATTTTCTAGTGAGTATATATGGAAACACAAGTATAAATGTATTTATTGTGTGTGTGTTTCAGTATGAAAAGTATACCTTTTTTACAGCTTTTAATTTCATTTTCATTCATTAATCATTAACAGGACCTATTTGCTCCCAGTGCTGGCTTCTAGCCTAGACTTTTCATTCCATCCTAATCCTTCAAAAGCCATGTGAGAGCTGATAGTCAGCTCAGTGGTCTGGTTAAACTATTTTAATAATAATAATATGCTCTCTTGAACAGCACTAAATATGCCCCTGGAGGTGACAATATCTCTTTTGAGATGGTCTGACACTTCGCACCTTAGGCAAAGTTATACTTATTACAGTTTTATAATAATGTATGTCTTTGAAATTTATTTCCTGATAAATGGCATAAAGCTAATGCCTATCTCCAAACCTGGAAAAGATCCCAGTGTTGTAAGTAATTGCAGACCAATTTCTTTAACAAATTGCATATGTAAATTACTAGAGAAAATGGCAAATGCTCGACTAACATGGCACATTCGAGAAAATAAAATTTTGACTCCCACTCAGTTCGAATCACAATGTAACAGATCTTACGTAGAGGATTTGAATGGAAACAAATTTCTATAGCTGTCTTTTTTGACAGCTATATGATACTTCATGGGGGTATGTAATATTAAAATCATTATATAAAAACATCATCCGTAAACATTTATGTAGGTTTATCCAAATCTTTTTAACAGATGACAATTTTCAGGTGTCGATTGATAATGTATTGTCCAGAACATTTCCACTTGAAAATGTGTTCCACAAGGAAGCGTCCTTAGTGGCACGCCGTTTACTTTAACAATAAATGATATCAGTAATAATCTACCATTGGAATTGCAAGTAACCTGAATATGGATGATTTTGCCATATTCAGCATCTCAGATAAAATATGCAGAACGAATCATTAATAAAAGCATAAGAAAAATAGATAAAAGAACCACATCTTAGGTTTTAAATTTTCTATAGATAAAACTCAAGCAATCATTTATTTATAAAAATAAAAAGTTGAAAAAAGGTGAAGAAATAGTTAAAAATCAGAAACTATAATATACTGTACCAATTGGCCAAACAGCAAAATTTTTTGCGATTGGTATTTGATACTCACTTGAACTGGAAAGCCTATTTAACATATATGAAATCATATGAAATCAATGCAGAAGAGCATTAAGTCTAATTAAAAAAAACTGTCGAACTCTATTTTGGGGAGACGATAGACATATCTTCACATTACTGTATAAAGCTACGATGCTGTCATCATTGATTGTGGAAGCGAAATATATGGCTCGGCATCAGACACAACGCTGAAAATGTTAGACCCAATTACTAATGAAGCCTTTAGAATATGTTCAGGAGCCTTTAGATCATCACCAACTTCTCTCTCTCTCTCTCTCTCTTCTCTCTTGAATCTCTCTGAAGTCTCTCTCTCTCTCTCTCTCTCTCTCTCTCTCTCTCTTCTCTCTCTGAAAATTAATAACGATGAAAAGTGCCCTAAGAATTCAGACAAGTGATTCTCCAACTAAAAAAATTATTTGGATTAAGAGATTTATTTATAAACAGTCATTCACCACCTTTCCCATTTAGAGCTAAAAAGATTATTTGACTCACTGATAAGTTTTATATATATTTTTGTGTGTGTGCACGCTTCCTTAGTAAAAATACTTCCTCCTTGGAATATGAATAAAATGAAATTTTGCACACTTGAAATATTTATCAAAAAGTTACTCATATACCCCAGAACACCATTGACAACATACAATAGAGCATATAATCCGAAAAGTTCCACACTGCGCAATATACACGGGTGAATCTAAATCACAATACGGGGTGGGATATGGTGCAGTATTAGAAGAAAAAACATGTAAGTTTTCTCTACCTGTAATGCTTCAGTATTTACAGCTGAGTTATGTTCAATAGCATCAGCCATAAAAATAATTAAAGAAGCCTCATTTGATAATTTTATGATTTATAGTGGCTCCAGAAGCGCTATAGAAGCCATTCAAAGCTATAATATAAAAAAAATAATATAGTACAACAAATTAAGTTTTCACTCTATAAGTTGTGTAATAATGGAAAAATTATTGAATTATGTTGGATCCCGGCCCTTGTAGGGATTAAAGGAAATGAAGATTATGTTAAAGCAGCTAAAGAAGCGGTCCACATGGCACGAGCAACAGTAAATATCCCTATTAGTGACTATATAAGATATGTAAGAACACTCATTGTAAATAAATGATAAAATATGTGGAATGCAGAATCCGAAAATAATAAATTGAAACATAAAATCCAGTGTTAGAAAATGGATTTCTTTATATCAGAGAAATGGACATTCGCCAGTAATTGTGACTTGTCTCCGAATAGGCCATACTTGTCTGATGCACAGACACTTAATGAGCAGCCCACATAGCCCTGCTCCCGATTGCTCAGATTGTAAGGTTATAATAACGGTCAGAGCTGTTGTGTGAGTGCCCAAAGTATAACCCGCAATAACTGTCAACTTTTGGAAATAAATCAGTGAGGGAAAGTTTATCACAATCTTCTACATTTTCAGTCGTTGAAATATGCTGGATCCCTCCCTATATAAGGATTAAGGGAAATGAAGGGGCTGATAAAGCAGCCAAGCAAGCAGCCCTTATGACAGTACATTTTCAGTCGTTGAAAAATGCTGGATCCCTCCCTATATAAGGATTAAGGGAATTGAAGGGGCTGATAAAGCAGCCAAACAAGCAGCCCTTATGACAAGGAACACTGACGTGGTGAGGGGTCTCTTGAACCCCAGGAATTTGTTACCCGGTTTGAGTCAGAGAGTCCCATCTATCATTATACACGTCTTTGGATTAATTTTTTTGGAATTTTTCACCTTTGATATAATTTATTGGACCTGATAAATAAGAAAAGATATCATAGCTGGGACTGAATTTCTATCCAAAGCTAAATAGTGGGAACTATTTAGCTTTGTCCCTCTGATATGGGACCACCTTGACGTGGTGAGGGGGCTCTTGAACCCCAGGAATATGTTCCCGGTTTTAAGTCCAGGAGTCCCATATGCCATTACCCCCTAGATTCTGACCCCTTGTCGTGGGTAGGGGGCTTAGGGACCAGCAGAAGGGTCTTGACACCTGATTGGGATTCCTCTCCACTAGTCTTAAGACTCTGCTGCCGATCCAACTAAATTCGTCAGAACTATCTCTTCTTTCTAGAAATTTTCATTCTTACTACATCCTTCTCCTCCATGTCACATTTTTATTAACATTTTGGATTAATTATGTGGAATTTTCCACTTTTGCAAAAATTTTACTGCTTAGGTGAGTCTGAGAAGGACCGTGTTTTTTGGGAGGGGTTGGCATCTGAAGCTAATTGTGGGAGTTGTGGTGGTTAAGTCACCACCTGACATGGTTTGGACCCAAGAGATGGTGATGGACCCTTTTCCCATTGCTATCTTGAGGGCGGAACCATCTCTGGGCATCAGCCCATCGGAATCCAGGGGGCTGGTGTTTGGGATGGGGGACTCCTGGCTTTTGTCCGGAAGCCCACCAACATGCTTTGTTGGTGGGGAGTCGGTCCCCATTGGTGGGGGCAGAACTCTCAGCAGGCGGATTGGCTTATACCTGGGCCACTGAAAGCGTGTTGGTGCTATCCTGAAAGGGTAGGGTATGGGGTGGACCATTGGGAGTCAACTCTCACTTGTGCCATTGGTGGAGAATCCCAATACCTGACTGATCCACGATACTTTCTTGATATAACCAAGCAGGGTATGGATGAACCATGTTTGTGTCAAAATGGATTTGGCATGCTCATCTTTCCCTCCCCTGGATCTGGGAGTGTGTTGGGGTGGGGAAGCTGAGCAGTAGAAAGTTTGTCCTTTTGATATGCTGTCGGGGTCTGTGCGGGGCTCTTGGGTGTCGGTGTGCACTTTTTGGACATTTGGACACTGGTTTAAACTTATGGATTTGCTCGACCATTGGACTTAACGGCACTGGCAACGACTTCTGGCATGAACTGGATACGGGCTTGGCTGTTGGACAGAACCACTGAGACACCAGGGTGTTAATAAATCTGGTGGATTTGATTCAAATAATAGGTCCTTTATTGCACTAATGTAAACTTATCATTAGATTATGAATGTTTATACAGTGTAGTGAAGCAATTTGGAAAAGTGGAAAGAATTAAAATTGACTTCTAGAAAAAGATAAGCAGTCATTTTTCTGCTTTTATCAAATTTTCTTCTTCCCTTGGAAGCTAGTGAGGCACAACAGAAACTACATGGCCACATTCTAAATGACTCAGTTGTCAGCACGAAAGTGTTTTCAGTGAAAAATTGAATGATGAGCCATTTGACTTTTGTTCCAAAGGATGAAGAACATGGACCAGTCCCATGTACCAGAACTCTTCCTCCCCCTTTGGCATGTTGCTATCTTTACAAGGAGGGAGGGGAAAATTTGATAAAAGCTGCTGACTGCATTGAGAGCAAAGTTGGTTCCATTCCCCATTGGAAATTTGAAACGGTATGGAAAGAACTTTTAATAAAAGCTGGAAATGAGACTCAAGCAGTTCTGTTAGCTAAATTTAAACCACCTGAAATGGAAATATTGAATCTATTTCATCTCATAAATTCTTTAATACACTGAAAGGGTGTAGTTTACTCAAAAGATCTTCATGTTTTTAAAGAGGAGGAGATTCTCCAAAAGATGCCCTCCTTGTGTATCTCATGTTAAAAAAACTGGGTGGTGATGCAGCTATCCTTTAACCTTCTCCTCCAATTACCTACCTGATACCATCATTGTTGGCCATGAAAGGATGCAGGTTAAAAATATAAAAGAAGTCCAAAACAATGTCGTAAATGCTTTGAATATGGCCACATTCAAAACTCTTGCGATAACAATAAAAGATGTCCTGTATGCTCTGCAGAGCACGATAATTTTGATGATTGCAAAGCAGCCCGATACTGTTTTCTTTGCAAGGGTGATCACACACCAAACTCTAGGGCTTGTCCCCAGATATAAATTTGAACAAGAAGTGTTGGCAGTGGCAGATAATGAACACATTAGCATTAGTGAAGCAAAGCGCACGGTAATGGGGGCAAACAAAAGTGCCAACACTACGTATGCTTCTGTCATAAAACTTGATGAAAACTTCCAACAATGTAAAGCCACCAATAACTGTCTACTGATGGAAGATATCACAAACCTGGTATTTCATCGAACCATAAATAATAATGAAAATCAAACTGGTGAGAAACTTTTACGGCAAGTGCTTTGAAGTCCAATAGCAAAAATTGTACTTCAAAAAGCACAGAAAATTTATCTTCCACAACAGCTGTCGATTCATCTCCAAAAATAAAGGTGCCAAAATCAGCCAATAATTCAAAAATATTCTGAAAAACATTTCAAACCAAAAAGAATCTAAAGGAACAATCCCAATTAGATAGAGCTAGTTCAGAGCCATCAATCGCCACAGCCACAAACAAAAATAATAATAAAACTACAGTTGCAACTACCAAGAAACGCACAAGAAATAGTTCCCCAAATAATGATAATTTTATAATAAAAACATCAAATGGGTTCAGTGTTTTGGAAGACATCTCTCCTCCTAGAAAGGTGGTTCCAAAAGTAGTTTAAGAACAAAAACATCTGAGTTCAATTCAGTCTTGCCGTCCTAAGACAAAAGGAACAGTGGTGCAATATTCAGAACCAGTGAACAATTCTGAACATCAAAGGTTCATAATAAAAAAATATGAAGATCAACCAAAAACCCTGAACACCAATTCAGATGAAAAGGGATTAAAAAAACAATCTCTTATAAAGGAGAATTTCCTCTCCAACCTAGGATCAGTACTTCCCCTCCAAGGAGTGGGAAGTAGTACATTTTACCACCTTACATTCTTGCTCGACATTCTTCAGTGGAACTGCAAAGGTCTCAGAGCCCGTTCAGAAGATCTTAAAGTTTTAATGCATGAATTCAATCCAGGGATTATATGCCTGCAGGAAACAATGTTAGGCAACTCTGTTTATAATCCTGGACTAAATTATTCAATATTTAAATCATATCCCCAGTTGGTGATCGTGCTCATGGAGGTGCTGCAATTATTATCAATAAGTCTCTTGCAGCACTCCACAATACAATTAAATACAACTCTCAAGCTGTTGCAGTTCAGTCATTTTGGAAAAGAGGATAACAATCTGCTCACTATACCTTCCACCAGACCTTGATTTTAACATTGGAGATATTCAGTCCTTGATTAACCAACTTCCAGCTCCTTTTCTTCTGCTAGGTGATTTTAATGCCCACAACCCCCTTTGGGGAAGTCAGGTTTTAGATAGTAAAGGGAAATTAATCGAAGACCTTATTGACAGGAATGATGTTACCCTATATAATAATGGGTCAATGACTTTCCACAACATTCATCATAATCATTTTCTGCACTGGACCTTAGTATTTCTTCAACTAATATCCACCTTGATTTTAATTGGTCTGTTAATGAAGATTTAAATGGCAGTGATCATTACCCGATCCATTTGAAATATGCTGTGAAATGCTCCATCTGAAGTTTTACCTAAGTGGAAGGTAGAGGATGCTGACTGGGATAAATTTAGTAAGGGTGTCAATCTAGATAGGGAGTTTGAGTCCTTTCATTCTCATCTAGATGCCTATGATTACTTTATTGAATCTACTTTGAAGAGTGCTGAAAGGCTCGATTCCAAAACAAAAGGCAAACCTCGTAGACCTGCAGTTCCCTGGTGGAATAAGACATGTGGTACTCTGAGAAAAGTCACTAGGAAATGCTACAGACGTTACAAAACTAGTGGCTCCCCTCAGTCTAAATTAATCTACAAACGTGCTTTAGCCAAGCAGCGGCGTTTTATAAGAAAGCCAAAAGAGAATGTTGGCTTTATTATATTAATGGAATAAATTCCAAGACCCCACTGAGAGTGGTGTGGCGCAAAATAAGGAAACTGAGTGGAAAATTTGTTGCGTCACCATTGCCCTCATTAAAAATCAATGACACTCTGAATCACAGAGCCCACTGAAGTTGCCAATGAGCTGGGAAAACACTTTTCTAAAGTTTCCAGCCCTGATAATTATTCTCCAGAATTTCAAAGAATTAGGAATTCTGAAATGACTCTGAAGTTTGATTCAGGGAAAATCTGAACCATACAACCACAAATTTTCCTAAGAGAACTTCGGGAGGCACTCTCTTCAACTGAATCCACAGCTCCAGGTGAGGATTCAATCATATATGAAATGCTTAAACACCTCCCAGATGATGCCAAAAATATTTACTCAAGATTATAAACAAAATATGGGAAACTGGAATTTTACCCAAGGACTGGAAAATATCCATAATTGTCCCCATAAAAAAAGCCTAATAAAGACGCTTCCCAAGCCACCAGCTATAGACCAATAGCTCTTACCAGCTGTGTTTGTAAGCTGATGGAGAAAATGATAAACACTAGATTAGTTTGGCACCTGGAAACCAAAGGACTAATAACTCCATTTCAATTTGGTTTCAGGAAAAATCGTTCCACCCTTGATCCTTTGCTGAGGCTGACCAACCAAATCCAGCAAGGATTTGCCAAAAGATGTCAGACCATTGGGTATTTTTTGACCTAGAGAAAGCATATGACACTACCTGGAGAATTGGCATCATAAAACAATTGCACAAGATGGGCATATGTGGAAGAATGGTTAAATTTATATATTCCTTTTTAACAGACAGACTTTTTTAAGGTTAGAGTGGGAAACTCACTCTCCCAACCTTTTGTGCAGGAGGAAGGAGTTCCACAAGGAAAGTGTTAAGTGTAACACTTTTTTTCAGTTGCAATAAACAGTGTGATTGTTGAAAAAATATCATCACCTGTTAAATGCTCGCTTTTTGTTGATGACCTTGCAATATACTGCACAGGATATGATGCCTTGTCAGTATGTAAACATTTGCAAAGGTCTGTTAATGCTATTACAAAGTGGGCTGATGAGAATGGTTTTAAATTCTCTTCTTCCAAAACAGTTTCTGTAAGATTTACTAGGTGCCAGCGTGTGGAAGAGGTTCCCACACTTAGTTTAAAAGGGTCTATCATTCCTTATGAAAAGTGAAGTAAAATTTTGGGGATGACTATTGACCATAAATTGACATGGGCCAGCCACATAAATGCCTTAAAGTTTAATGTTAAACAATCTCTGAATATTTTAAAGGTTGTCTCTGGATTTAGTTGGGGGCTGATAAAAAATCCCTGCTGAGACTATATGACTCTTGTGTCGATCTAAGCTAGACTATGGCTGTCAGATTTATTCCTCAGCCTGTAAAACCAAGCTGAAGGAACTGGATGTTGTACACAACATGGGGCTGAGAATATGCTCAGGGCTTTTAGAACTTCGCCTGTTAGCATATATGTTGATACAGATCAACTTCCCCTTGATCTAAGAAGGCAAGAGCTAGGATTAAGATACATGGCTAGAATTAAAAGTGCTCCCAAAAATCCCTCCTTCCAAGTGCTGAAAGGAAACAGACTCACGTTTTTTCTGGTACAAGAGCCTCTAAACCATTCCAAATTAGACTAAATGAAGATGTTAGGAATAATCATCTTAAATCCCAGAAAGTCCTGGAAGTAGAAACATCCTGTGTATCCTCCATGGCTTATCCCAGAAGCATCCGTATGCAAAAACTGCATATAACAAAAAGGACTGTCACTGAGAAGAGATTAGGGAAAATTCTTGAGCACGATGTTGCCCATACTAATTTTTACAAAAAATCTATACAGATGGATCAAAGTCAGATAGTGGTGTTGGCTGTGCAGTTATCCTTGGATGATACAGCATACACAGCTAAATTACCTGACTTTGCATCAATATTTACAGCAGAACTAACAGCCATAGTCTCTGCCCTGTCTGGATTTAGTTTTTGAAAGTAGTGACACTAATTTTGTCATCTACTCAGACTCTAAAAGCACTTTAGAAGCTATTAAAAAAATTCAATAGCTTTCATCCATTAATTCAAAAAGTTCAGGAATGCTCTTTTTTGTATTGTCTGACGTAAATCAGTCTCTTTCTGTTGGGTCCCTTCTCATGTGGGGATTTGTGGAAATGAGATGGCAGATAGGGAAGCGAAAGCTGCTAGTATTTTATCAGAAACAGCCTTTTAGTAAAAAACTCATACAGACCTAAAAGGTCCTTTTAGATCTTATATTTTAAAAATGGCAAGAAAGATGGACTTCTTCTTCTTGCCAATAATAAGAAATATAGAAAAATTAGGGATAATATACTGCCGTGGTCTTCGTCATTCCAGTTGACAGACGAACAGAAATAGTTTTAACAGAATAAGGATTGGGCACACTTATTTGACCCATCAGTTTATTTTAGAAGGAAGCAGCAGCCTCCCAGAGTGTGCTTACTGTGTGAGAGATGCTAACAGTGGAGCACATTCTGGTGGTCTTGCCCCAGATATTTTAACCAAAGAGAGAGATATTTTAGAGGTAAATCCTGCTGTGATATTTTGGGAGATGAAGCAGATATTTCTGCTCTCATCCCTTTTTAAAGTCTATAAACATTTTTAATAAAATTTAATTATATTTTATTAATCACATCATAGATTTAATACATATTTATTTATTAAATAGCATTTTCTTCATTAATTCATTCATTTATCATATTGAATTTATCTATGAACCATCTTCAGGACACTATTAACTCATTTTTTCATAATTCATAATTTATTTAGTTTTTCTTTCCATTACGGCGCTGAATGGCATTCTTGGCCCCAGTGCTTCAGTGGAACTTTTGCCCTAAAACTCATACATCCATCCATCCATCCGTACAGAAGACCTTAAAGTTTTAATGCATGAATTCAATCCAGGGATTATATGCCTACAGGAAACAATGTTAGGCAACTCTGTTTATAATCCTGGACTAAATTATTCAATATTTAAATCATATCCCCAATTGGTGATCGTGCCCATGGAGGTGCTGCAATTATTATTAATAAATCTCTACAACACTCCACAATACAACTAAATACAACTCTACAAGCTGTTGCTATTTCAGTCATTTTGGAAAAGAGGATAACAATCTGCTCAATTTATACCTTCCACCAGACCTTGATTTTAACATTGGAGATATTCAGTCCTTAATTAACCAACTTCCAGCTCCTTTACTTCTAGGTGATTTTAATGCCCACAACCCCCTTTGGGGAAGTCGTTTTTAGATAGTAAAGGGAAATTAATCGAAGACCTTATTGACAGGAATGATGTTACCCTGTATAATAATGGGTCAATGACTTTCCACAACATTCATCGATAATCATTTCTCTGCACTGGACCTTAGTATTTCTTCAACTAATATCCACCTTGATTTTAATTGGTCTGTTAATGAAGATTTGAAATGGAAGTGATCACTACCCGATCCATTTGAAATATGCTCTGAATGCTCCATCTGAAACATTTACCTAAGTGGAAGGTAGAGGATGCTGACTGGGATAAATTTAGTAAAGGTGTCAATCTAGATAGGGAGTTTGAGTCCTTTCATTCTCATCTAGATGCCTATGATTACTTTATTGAATCTACTTTGAAGAGTGCTGAAAGCTCGATTCCAAAACAAAAGGCAAACCTCGTAGACCTGCAGTTCCCTGGTGGAATAAGACATGTGGTATTCTGAGAAAAGTGACTAGGAAATGCTACAGACGTTACAAAACTAGTGGCTCCCCTCAGTCTAAATTAATCTACAAACGTGCTTTAGCCAAGCAGCGGCGCTTTTATAAGAAAGCCAAAAGAGAATGTTGGCTTTACTATATTAATGGAATAAACTCCAAGACCCCACTAAGAGTGGTGTGGCGCAAAATAAGGAAACTGAGTGGAAAATTTGTTGCGTCACCATTGCCCTCATTAAAAATAAATGACACTCTAATCAGAGACCACTGAAGTTGCCAATGAGCTAGGAAAACACTTTTCTAAAGTTTCCAGCCCTAATAATTATTCTCCAGAATTTCAAAGAATTAGGAATTCTGAAATGTGTCTGAAATTTGATTCAGGAAAATCTGAACCATACAACTACAAATTTTCCTAAGAGAATTTCAGAGGCGCTCTCTTCAAGTGAATCCACAGCTCCAGGTGAGGATACAATCATATATGAAATGCTGAAACACCTCCCAGATGATGCCAAAAATATTTACTGAAGATTATAAACAAAATATGGGAAACTGGAATTTTACCCAAGGACTGGAAAATATCCATAATTGTCCCTGTTAAAAAGCCTAATAAAGATGCTTCCCAATGCCACCAGCTATAGACCAATAGCTCTTACCAGCTGTGTTTGTAAGCTGATGGAGAAAATGATAAATACTAGACTGGTTTGGCACCTGGAAACCAAAGGATTACTATCGCCATTTCAATTTGGTTTCAGAAAAAATCGCTCCACCCTTGATCCCTTGCTGAGGCTGACCAATCAAATCCAGCAAGGATTTGCCAAAAATGTCAGACCATTGGCATATTTTTTTGACTTGGAGAAAGCATATGACACTACCTGGAGAATTGGCATCATGAAACAATTGCACAAGATGGGCATATGTGGAAGAATGGTCAGGTTTATATATTCCTTTTTATCAGACAGATTTTTTAAGGTTAGAGTGGGAAACTCCTTCTCCCAACCTTTTATGCAGGAGGAAGGTGTTCCCCAAGGAAGTGTTTTAAGTGTAACACTTTTTCAGTGGCAATAAATAGTGTGATTGAAAAAATATCATCCCCTGTTAAATGCTCGCTTTTTGTCGATGACCTTGCAATATACTGCACAGGATATGATTCCTTGTCTGTATGTAAACATTTGCAAAGGTCTATTAATGCTATTACTAAGTGGGCTGATGAGAATGGTTTCAAATTCTCCTCTTCCAAAACAGTTGCAGTAAGATTTACCAGGTGCCAGCGTGTGGAAGAGGTTCCCACACTTAGTTTAAAAGGGTCCATCCTTCCTTATGAGAAGGAAGTTAAATTTCTGGGGATGACTATTGACCATAAATTAACATGGGCCAGCCACATAAATGCCCTAAAGTTTAATGTTAAACAATCTATGAATATTTTAAAGGTTGTTTCTGGATTTAGTTGGGGGCTGATAAAAATCCCTTCTGAGGCTATATGACTCTCTGTCGATCTAAGCTAGACTATGGCTGTCAGATTTATTCCTCAGCCTGTAAAACCAAGCTAAAGGAACTGGATGTTGTACACAACATGGGGTTGAGAATATGCTCAGGGGCTTTTAGAACTTCGCCTGTTGAAAGCATTTATGTCAACACAGATCATTTACCCTTGATCTAAGAAGGCAAGAGCTAGGGTTGCGATACATGGCTAGAATGAAAAGTGCTCCCAAAAATCCCTCCTTTCAAGTGCTAAAGGAAACAGACTCTCGAAGTTTTTCTGGTACAAGAGCTTCTAAACCATTCCAAATTAGACTGAATGAGGATGTTAGGAATAATCACCTTAAATCCCAGAAAGTCCTGGAAGTAGAATATCCTGTAAATCCTCCATGGCTTATCCCAGAAGTATCAATATGTAAGAAACTGTTTAACAAAAAGGACTGCACTGAGGAAGAGATTAGGGGAAAATTCTTAGAGCACGATGTTACCCATACTAATTATACAAAGATCTATACAGATGGATCAAAGTCAAATAGTGGTGTTGGTTGCACTGTTATCCTTGGTGATGCAACGTACACAGCTAAATCCCCTGACTCTGCATCAGTATTTACTGCCAAATTAACAGGCATGGTCTCTGCCCTAGATTTAGTTTTTCAAAGTAGTGACTCTAATTTTGTCATATACTCAGACTCTAAAAGCACTTTAGAAGCTATTAAAAATTTAATAGCTTTCATCCATTAATTCAAAAGTTCAGGAGTGGCTTTTTCATTTATATTGTCGACGTAAATCAGTCTCTTTCTGTTGGGTCCCTTCTCACGTGGGGATTCATGGAAACGAGATGGCAGATAGGGAAGCGAAAGCTGCTAGTATTTTATCAGAAACCTCTTTTAGAAAAGTGCCTCATACAGATCTAAAAGGTCCCATTAGATCTTATGTTTTAAAAAAAATGGCAAGAAAGGTGGACTTCTCCTTCTTGCCAATAATAAGAAATATAGAAATATTAGGGATAATGTACTACCGTGGTCTTCGTCATTCCAGCTTGACAGACGAACAGAGGTTATTTTAACGAGATTAAGGATTGGGCACACTTATTTGACCCATCAGTTTATTTTTGAAGGAAGCAGCCCTCCAGAGTGTGCTTACTGTGACGAGACACTAACAGTGGAGCACATTCTGGTGGTCTGCCCCAGATAGTTTAACCAAAGAGAGAGATATTTTCAGGGTAAATCCTGTGTGATATTTTGGGAGATGAAGCAGATATTTCTGCTATCATCTCTTTTTTAAAGTGTATTAAAATTTTTAACGATATTTAATTTTATTTAATAATTTATTACATCACGTAGAATTTTAATGACATTAATTTATTTTTATGTATATAGCACATCATTCATTAAACTTCATACCCTTTATTTATTGGTCACATCACTTCATTTTATTTATTAATCATTTCCTTCATTTTTCATAACTTTAACATAATTTATTTTCTTTCCATTACGGCGCTGAATGGCCTTGTTGGCCCCAGTGCCTGGGCTTTTGCCCTAAATATCATACATCCATCCATCCATCCGTGGTTGATTGATTGATTGATTCGCCGGAACCCTTGGGGGAACAAAACGTGCAGTAGTATGAGAAAGATCACTATAAAATGATATAAAAAGTCTAAGAGGAGTGTAAATGCCCAAGCCATAGTTATTTACCAACGTGCTGTAGCCAAGCATAATAAATATTTTAAAGCCAAAAGAGAATCATGGATGTGTACTACATTAATGGCATTCGCTCAAAAACACCATCCAAAATGATTTGGAAGAAAATTAAGAAACTAAATGGCAAGTTCGTCCCTGAATCCCTGCCCACCCTTGAGATAAATGGTGACCTAATCACCCTACCAGAGAGGGTCGCAGAAAAATTAGGAGAGCATTTCTCGAGAATATAGAGTACTGAGAACTATTCTGTAGAATTCCAAGACATTAGAAATACTAGATTTCTCTTGATTTACGTGAAAATAATTTCGACCCATATAATGCAAAATTTACACTGCAGGAACTCAAAGATGCCTTGCAGAATACCAAATCACCAGCCCCTGGTGAAGATAAAATACTCTATGAAATGCTGAAACATCTCCCAGAAAAGTCAAAGAAATTTCCTTTGGAGATAGTAAATGAAAACTGGGAAACTGGTATCGTTACTAAGAGCTGGGAATTATCATTAATCCTCCCTGTGAAGAAACCAAACAAAGATCCTTCTTTACCCAGCAGCTGCAGACCAATAGCTCTCACCAGTTGTGTTTGTAAGCTGATAGAAAAGATGATATAACACCAGACTTGTATGGCACTTAGAAACAAATAAATTGTTTCTCCATTCCAGTTTCGGTTTAGGAAAACTTGATCTACTTTAGATCCCTTGATCAGGCTCTCAAACCAAATACAACAAGGTTTTGCTAAACAGAGCCAAACAATAGGAGTTTTCTTATATTTGGAAAAGGCATATAACACGACATGGCGTTACGGTATTATAAAAAAAGTTTTATAAGATGGGCATTAGGGAAAAATTATCAGATTTATAAATTCGTTTTTATCAGAAAGATATATAAAGGTAAGAGTTGGGAACCATGTATCACGACCACCTTTCCTACAAGAAGAGAGAGTTCCTCAGGGTAGTGTCCTTAGTGTCACCCTCTTTGCTGTTGCCATTAATGAAGTATTAGAAAAAATATCGCCACACGTAAAAGGCTCTATACTTGTAGATGGTTTGGCTCTCTACTGCACAGGATGTGATGCAGTATCTACTAGCAGGTTTATGCAATGAGCCATCGATAAAGTAAGCAAGTGGGCTAATAAGGAAGGATTTCGATTTTCTGAGTCTAAAACTGTTCTTGTTCGTTTCTGCAATGCCAAACTAAGGAAACCATTCCAACTCTTACCTTAAATGGAATTATTTTACCTTACTCTACTAAAGTAAAATTTTTAGGAATGGTCTTTGATGAAAAGCTCACTTGGAATAATTATAATGACCAGTTAAAAGTGAAAGTGAAGAGATCACTAAATATTTTAAAAGTAGTATCTAACTTTAATTGGGGTGCTGATAAGAAACCGTTGTTAAGGCTTTATAATGCAGTATGTTTATCTGTAAGACTATGGCTACCAAGTATACTCATCTGCTTCAAAGACTAAATTTAAGGAATTGAATATTGTGCATAATATCGGGCTAAGGATTTGCACTGGCGCTTTTAGAATTTCACCCATTGAAAGTATTTATGTAGACTCCCATGAGCTACCACTGGACTTGGAGGGACATGAGCTAGGTCTGAGATACACCATGCTGCTGAAAAGCTCAAAGGAGAATCCTTCTTTTCTTTTCACTTGCAAGCACTAAAGGAAAAAGTACTTTCCATTTTGGTATATGGGGTAAGGATTGAAATGCATTCAAATAGAAGGACTTTGATTTGGATGTTCAATGTTAGGGCCATTTCGATTGGCAAAAGCCTGAACAAACTTGCTTGACCCTGGTAGAGAATATCCTGTAAATGTCACCCAATCCCCAGCTCCCTTTCCAAAGCAGTGAGGAGAACTGGGCTGGTTGGTCGACAGTTCTGAACGTGAGAGGTGTCTGTTATGTTTTTAGAAGATGTTGGAGTGGCTTTGTTTATGTGTGTATTAGTCTGTAACACCCATTTGCTTTTCAGCAAACCTATCCGTTGATTACATAAAATCCCGGGTGTCTAAGTCTTGCACAAAGTGTCCGCCTTCTGACCGGTCGGCTGCGGAATTGATTGAACTACAGACTTCTAAAAGTCTGAGGTTGCTGTTCACCAACCGAGCCATCGAGGCTCCATCGAGATCTTAAAACAGTGTGATTCAAGTCTTTTTGGATCCAGATCTTCAATACCATTTCAAATCGGACTGCTGGGTGAACTGGAGGATGAAAATATGAAAACGCAGAAGATCCTACATGTTGAACAACCTGCGATCACTCCATGGTTTACTCCAGCAATAGAGGTCTGCATTAGAGAGACAAAGAAGAAAGATCATCTGGAAGAAGAATAGTCAGAAACAAGTTTTTGGAGCATGATGAGAAGCATATAAACGACAGGAAAATCTGTATTGACGGATCAAAATCGGAAGATGGAGTAGGATGTGCAGTGGTGTGTAAGGGGGAATCGTATATAAAAAAAAGTTATCAGACTCCTCATCCATATTCAGTGCTGCAGCAACAGCCATAGTTGATGCTTTAAATCTTTCATTTGATAAATTTAAATCCACAGTAATATATAGTGACTCAAGGAGTATTTTAGAAGCCTTAAAGAAGTTTAACTCGACCCATCCCTTAATTCAAAAGGCTCAGGAATGGCTTTTTTATCTTTCTGTTCGCCACAAATCAGTAAAGTTTTGTTGGATTCCTGGGCACACTGCTCTAGAAGGGAACGAACTGACTGATAGTAAAGCAAAGGATGCTGCAATATGTGATTTCTTAACTAGTAAGGTGCCAAAATTGGATATGCGTCCAGTTATCAGACGATATATTCATACAAAATGGCAGCAGAGATGGACTTCCCCC